>NC_143154.1:7335811-7361260 GCF_041381405.1 Jatropha curcas
CTAAAGTTTATATCTCCCGAGATGTGAAATTTCTTAAAGATAATTTTCCCTCTCAAACTATTTTCTCTCATATAAAAACCCATTTTCCTTCTATCACATGGGAAATTTGTGATAACCCACTCTCATTTGCTAGCCAGCCTAAACCCACCTTCACCAACTGATCCAAATTCAATATTGCCTTTACCCTCACCCATTATTATTAGGGAAACACACACCAATACAGCAACGTCCGTCTCCTCTAGTCATTCTCCTATGGATTCCATGGTTTCAGGTACTTCTTTATCTCTCCCTTCAACTTCACATAATAATTCTCTCATTTAATATCATCGTGGCCACATAGATCATCCTCTTGCTACCACCCTTTTACCACCCATCTCTTCCTCACCTTCTCATCCTACATCAAGCAATAATCCAACAACACATCCAAATCCCTCCCCCTCACCACCACCACCTAACCGCCCCACCATCAAATCCCAGAATAACATATTTCGACCTTGTAAACCTTTTGATTATCTTGCTCACCTTTCCCCTGCCATAACTCACCATACATTTAAACAAGCGCAAAAATACCCATAATGGAACGGGCAATGCAAACAAAATTTGATGCATTAATTTAGAATCAAACATGGGAACTTGTTCCCAAGGCTTCTAACCAGAATATTGTTCAGTGTAAATGGATTTACAGGATAAAAAGGAAAGCAGATGGTTCATTTGATCGATGCAAGGCTCGCCTAATAGCCAAAGGATTTACTCAACGTCCTAGCATTGACTAGCACTGCAGTTATAGCCCTATTGTCAAACCAACAATGGTCCATATTGTACTTTCTCTTAGTGTGCAAAATAATTGGGTTCTGAATCAGCTTGATGTCAATAACGCATTTCTCCAAGGGACACTTGAAGAAGAGGTTTTTATTTCTCAACCTCCTGGATTTGAAAATTCTACTCATCAATCTCATGTTTGCCAGTTGAGGAAGGCTATCTATGGACTTAAACAGGCACCTTATGCCCGGTACAATGAGTTTACATCTCATCTGCTCAAAATGGGTTTTGTTAAATCCAAATCTAATCCATCCCTTTTTATTTACCAAACATCACGAGGCATCATTTATCTCTTGGTGTATGGGGACGATATAATTCTTATTGGCAGTGGCTCTTTGATAGTCAAATAGATCACTTCATCCTTAGCAACCCATTTTTCTCTCAAAGATCTTGGTCCCTTGAATTACTTCCTCGGCATTGAGGTTCATCGTAATGCCACTAGAATATTCTCTCATAAGCTAAGTACATTTCTAAACTTCTTTATGATCTCAATATGCATGAGTGCAAGGGTGTCCAAACTCCGATGAGCTCTACTCAAAGTTTATAGTTGAATGATGGCAGTCACTCTCATAATGCCACTGAGTATCGACATGTAATAGGAAAGTTACAGTACTTGTCGTTTACTCGACCCGATGTTGCCTTCTCTATCAATCGACTATCTCAATTCATGCATTCCTCATTTTAATCTCACTGGAAAGCTGTCAAACGTTTTCTCCAGTATCTCAAACACACCGCTCATTATGGTCTTCGCCTCACTAGTTACAGTAACTTTACCCTCGTTGTGTATTCCGATGTTGATTAGGCCGGAAACATTACTGATCGAAGTTCTATGATAGGATATCTTCTTTATCTTTTTCTTAATCCCATCAACTGGTCTTCAAAAAAACAAAGAATCATTGCTCGTTCATCTACGGAAGCTGAGTATCAAGCCGTTGCCACAGCTCTTGATGAAACAACTTGGGTTCAAAATCTACTCAAAGAACTTCGTGTATCTTTGTCTCTCCCGCCTACCATTTACTGTGACAATCTAGGAGTTACCTACTTATGTCACAATCTTGTCCTTCATAGTAAAATGAAACATGTAGCTGTGGATTTTCATTATGTCAAATAGAAAATTCAAAATCAACAGTTTATAGTCAGTCTCATTCCTAGTCCAGATCAATTAGCTGATACACTCACAAAGCCCCTTACAAAAGAACTCTTCAATCATCACTTATCCAAGCTAGTGTTGTTCCACACCATCTAGCTTGAAGGGGGTATATTAGCACATGTGTCTTTGACTAGCCACAGCTTTGGTGTAGAGATACTAATTTTCTATTCCTTGATTTTATTTTTGTTACAGATTTTCTGCTTGTTTAAATTCAAATAAATCTCCTCTGTTTTAGGAGATATTAGTTGTTACTCTTGTGTATGAATTTAGTTCAGTTCCTCAATAAAATCATTAAGTCATTCCTGAATTTCTCTTTGTTTATAGGCAACACGAGCTTAATATGAAATTTCGGCCCAAATTGAACTCTACAGAGTAGCACGGGGGTGCTGGGTAGTACGCCTAGTAAGTGTCGAATCCATCAAAACCAATTATCTTACTACCAAGTTAAAGAATTGAAGAAAATGGTGAGTAAGGACGAAATCCACAGATACTAGAGATTAAAAATATTATTTTTAGAAACCAAAAAATTTAATAAAAATAAATAATGGGGGTTTAGATTTGGAAATATTGAATTTATCAAATGCAATAAATTAAAGTAGAAAAACTAATTGGAGAAATATTTCCAGCCGAAGGTCATCCTTGTACTAGTTCTACAGTGTTGATCATTGAAATAAAAATTAACTAATTAACACAATCAATAAATTAGTTATAGTTGCCAAAAATGCTTCTAACAACTTAATCTTTCCGTAATAATGGAGTAAACAAGACAATGCGCTATAAATAATCCCTTACCAATAATTAAATTTGACACGCGCCTAGAATTAAAATAAATTTGCAGCTTAAAAAAATAAGAAAGACCCAATTTTATCTAATAAACCACATGCATAGCCTATTCAAATAGATTATTTATTCCCTTAATATAACTTGAAAACCTGGTTCTAATCAAGCCATATTAATTGCTACAATTGTTAATTCAATCAAACAATTAAGGATTTGATTTTATTAACTAGCACCTATCACTCTAAATTAACTAAATAACTGGCCAATTTACCTAATTAAATAGAACAACAATATCCATCATAACCATTAATTGCAAGAGATAAACAAATATTGAAGAATTAAATGAGTAAAAAGAAGAACAATTCTCACAACACTTTGATAGAACTAAGCACTTGATTAAACCTTAAGCTGTAATAAAATGAACTTAGCCACGTATGGCCATTTTCAAATTTACAAAACTAAAAAAAAGAATATTGTAGAAAACTTAGCTGCCCCAATACTAACAGCTCCTCCCTTTTATAGAAGAAAAAAGAGGATTATTTCAAAGGAAATCAAGAAAAAATATATTTACAATCAAACTAAACTAACAAAATAAAATCTCATGATATTCTACTCTTCAAGTCAACCAAGACCTTTGAATATGTCTTCCAAAAAGAATGCAACAGCCCCTCCAACCTTGACTTGGTCAACTTTAGCAAATACTCTAATAAATTTGTCAAAACAATACATGATATCTAATTTTACATAGCAAACAAACTCATCAAAAACACCAAATTATATGACAAAATAATCAACATTTCCACATGTTATTTAATAAAATTAATAAACCCATCAACGCCCTGGGGGTGCTACTCATTGGAAGACTTTAACAATTGATCTTCTGTTGTATTTTTGGCTGGTTTCCTATAAAAATCTTGTAAAATTTCTCAAGATCAAGTGAAATATGATTCAAGGAAGCTTTATTTAAAAACATAAATAAGACTAAATAAAAAACGAACTAAAGTAATTAAAAATAATAAAAATCTTAATAAAAACTATATTAAAAATACTATAAAAATAACATGTATCATTGTTCATCATCAAAACATGTATATTAAGAGAACACCTCAGAAAAACAATTACTTCTTTAAACAACTTAAAGACCTCCATTTTTTAAAAGATCATAATAATAACAACTAATTATTTACAACCACTAAAAAATGCATTGTAAACAAAAAATACGTATTTGGAGCAAGACTTCTTGTGGTTCCCAATATAAGATTCTTTACATGGAGTGCTGCAAATCATCAGCATCATCGTCATAAAGAAAAGAAGGATCAAAGGAACAATATTAAGGATATGTAGTAAAGAGAAATTAAATATAAGCAATCAAATGAACCAATTAACTCGATTTGTAAAAAACGCAAGAAAAAATCTTCAATAGCCAAACAAAACTACATATTAAGAATAATTAAAGGCAAAAAAAGAAAAAAGAAAAATTACCTGAAAGACGAAGTATAATTTAAAAATTACTATTTAAAAAAGTATAAAAATTTTAAAAATTATTATTCACCACTGTCTCATGGTGAATCTGTATGTTAACTTATTAGATTTTAATTATTTGAGTAATATGTTAATTTATGTTATACAACTCAGCTTTGAGTTCGACCTAATCATGTTTCCAGAAGCAGAGCTTCTTTTGGGATTGAAACGACAAATATAATTCCTATTCCAAACTTGTTTTGGATTAGCATCTACAATTGACAAATTAAAACCAAAAAGAAAACTAATAATTTGTTATAATCATGGGAGGAAATAAAGATGAAATGAAACTAATATGCAAAGTATCATTTGATAATTTAATTAGTAGTTTTCCAGAATCTTTTTTTTTTTTTTTTTTTTTTTTTTTTTTGTGTTTTCTATGTCTACCAAAAAAATAGAAGTACATTATTTACAACACTTGCAAGGGTACAATACCTATAAATAGAAGCAATAGGAATGCTAAATGAAAGTCATGAGTGCTAGACTCAATCAGTATGACAATAATTATTTAATGTGTCATGTACATTTTTCAAGTCACAACCCATGTCATGCAAACATTAAAAATATGGAGAAATAAGTGAAAGTGAATTAGTTAGTAGAACCAAACTGTTCAAATGCATTTCTAACTACAAAACATTATTAACCCTCTATGCTAATCACTTATCAATCAAAATGAATGTATGCAACAGGACAGTGTATTACTTCCATATAATTAATATATAAAAGAAAGTGAAAAATGACATATGCATGCTCTTTTGGTTCCTGTTAAATCTAAGAAACCTTGTATTAATTACTTAGGCCAACTTGTAAAAGCTTAGCAATTCTTATTGCAGAATAATTAAAAAAAAAGAACTTTTATCCTGTGGAAAGAATTATAGAAATCCTCAATGTCTTTTTGCTCTTCAAAAAATTAAAAAAAAAAAAGTAATAAAAAAACCCAAAAAGATTTTTTTTTTTCCGTTTTCAAAAAGAAATATGTGACAACAACAAATAGTAAAATAAATGTACATACCTGAAAGAGCAATCTCAGAAGCTAAGTTCAAGGAAATGATGATGGTTATATACCTACAAGCGTCAACATGTACTTAAAGAGAAATGGACTTAATCCTTCCTAGAAACTTAAAACCTCTTTTATAGATGTTGAACAAAAATTGTATGAAAAAGAAAATACAAAATGTTTCGTGTAAGGGAATATAATGACAACATATTAGCTTAAATACCATGATCCATTCTAGTATATAATATAAAGTACCTTCAATGTCATAAAATGTCACCAAAGGAACAACATCTAACATGTTCCCAACTAATGATATTTATATTCAATATATTTGTTCTTTTTTTTTTTTTGTCTCGGTGTTATTTTCTTTCGTTATTTCTTTGTCTCTATCTTAACAAAGAGATTATTTATATTGCTACTACGTTGCACTGCCTTTTAAAACACATTTGTGTAAGCAAAGACTTAAAACAATAGACTTACATATCCAATTCGTAAAATTTCTGCTTGTTTGTCATCATCCCAATGAATAATGCCGGAAAATTTAAAATAATTAGAAAATTACAAACAAAATGAATAGAACTATTTCTTAAATTAATCCATCATATGGATATTATGCCAAACAATTCTACAGTGAAAGAAATATGGTTTTACAACCATGAAATCATAGTTAGCCATGCTGAAATCTCATTCACTTTTTTCCGGATAAATGTTATGCATTCATACATGACAGATAAATGCCATGCATTATTTAAGGAATTGCTATTTGTGCCGCATTATTTGTTGCTAATGAATATTGTTTGATTAGTTGTGGCATGCTTTATGTATGCTTTGTTTGTGTGGAATGGGAATGAAGTGGGTCACCGTTGGATGTGAGGGTAATCTTCGATACCGTCAGCCATGTATGGGGAGATCGGCACCCCTGCGTGCATATGATGATATAAGATATGGATGATATGGAAAACCACAGGATGACCTCCTGTTGGTATGGAAAAGAAAAGAGAGTATAAAAAAAATGAGAGGGCTGGTCAAGTAAGGTTAAAATTGGTCAGCTATGTATGGGGGATTGGTTCCTTAGTACACACATGATGAGAGGGCGGAACATATATGAGGACGGCTCGTCGAGGGTTTTGGTAACACCACTGACCAATCTCCACTTGATGTGATTATATGAAGGTGTTAGTAATTGTCATTGTTGTTGCTATATCATTTGCATGATTGACTGTATGATTAAATAACTAGTCGGATGACTAGATTGAATTAGATACGCATTTATGTGATTGTGTGGGGTGAGAAGGTTATCTAATCCTACTCACTGAGTTTAGGCACTCACCCTTGTCTTAATATTTCTCGAGGTTATAGGTCTTCCAATATCTCATTTTCCTCTGTCAACTGATGACAGAAGATACCTCGATCAATATTTTGAAATTTTCAGTTCTTAGATTATTCTGTAATTACGATAGTCATGTATATTGAATTTAGAAAATTATTGATGTATTACTTATTGAAGTTTCTATTATGAAGATATTAATATGGGCCTAGAGAACTTTTAAAATTGATGTATTATTGAATATAAATGTAATGGCCAAGCGAGCCCAAGACTTATGATATTTGACTGATGATAATATTGGCCTGAGGCCATTTCTACTGAACAGTAAATTTATTACTATGGGCTTTCTGGCTTTAAGCCTATGAGGTCTTAGTGCCGGTCCGGCCCAAGGTAACGGGTCATGACAGCATGTATCAAAGGTTAGTTAGGAGATTAATTTATCTTGCTCATACTAGACCAGATAGCCTATGTTGTTAGCTTAGTGAGCCAGTACATGCATAATCCTTGAGAATCCCATTTAGAAGTTGGGTATCAAATTTTGCGATATTTAAATCAGCTCTAAGAAGAGGACTTCTATTTTCTAAACACAATCATTTGCAAATAAAATACTATACAACTGCAGATTGAGCTGGTTCTCTTGATGATAGAAGATCAACTATAGGGTGTTGTGCTTTTGTTGCTGGAAACTTTGCCATATGGAGAGCAAGAAGTAGACTATTGTTGCAAGGCTCACTAAAAAAGTAAAACATAGAGTTATGGCACAAGGGATATGTGAACTCTTATGGTTATGTAAATTAATGACTTAAAATAATAAATGTATCCTTATTTTGTGACAGTAAAGCAGCTATTAGTATAATGAATAATCTAGTACAACATCGAACCAAACATACAGAAACTGATCATCACTTTATAAAGGAGAAGATAGTTAAAGGTTCTCTTGTTTCTTATGTGACTTCAAAAGAACACCTAGCTGATCTGTTTATAAAGGCTCGAGTAGCAAATTATTTCATCCTTTAATTCACAAGTTGGGTAAATGTAATATCTATAAATCCACTTGATGGAGAGTGCTGAAATCTTTGTAATTATGAAGAATATTTCCTTTCCTATTTTAGGTTGATTTCCTATTTATATTATTTCCTATATAGGTACCATCTTTGTATATATAAGGAGGTAGTATAGAGGCTGTAAGTACATTTGAATTAGAAAAATAAAATGTTTTCTTCACTCAAGTCTATTTCTACAAAAATTTTCTATTT
This sequence comes from Jatropha curcas, assembly GCF_041381405.1. Lineage (NCBI taxonomy): Eukaryota > Viridiplantae > Streptophyta > Magnoliopsida > Malpighiales > Euphorbiaceae > Jatropha > Jatropha curcas. Next base: position 7,343,662 of record NC_143154.1, read on the forward strand.
TTCTTTGAGTTATCCGGTTTGTTTTGCAAAATAACAAAACAATTGGAAACAAAAAATATATATTAGAAAATTGTGCCTTTGTACATATGCGGTATTAAATAATAATATTATAATAAAAATTATAATGATAATCAAATTATATTTTTTTTAATATTACTATTTGTTAATATCTTAATGGATTAATAATCAGTTATAACTTTTCTTTATTTTTTAATATATTTTTATGATCATGAGTTTTATATTTGCATTAAAGCAATGTCTCTAAATATTTCTGGTCAATGTTCTCCTCATTATTGAACAATGATTAGAGCTATTGAGACTGGTATATATTATTGAACAATGATTAGAGCTATTGAGACTGGTATACATTATGTTCTTTCCATAGGGAAGTAGCTATTTTTATAAGCTGAGATATATATGATATCTAGAACTAATATGCAGGTGCTTGTTATTTAAACAAGTCCAATGAATTGACTTGCATGAGAATTCCATATGGAGAGTTACCTGTGTGTTTATGGAATATTCAAGTGATGGTTGTGTAAGTGATCCTTTGACTTGAAATTACTAAGCTATCTTGTATGGGGATGACTATGTTTTGATTCTTCATTCACATTATTCATTCATGAATAATAAGCAATGATTTTTTTGCCATAGTAGGAATTGTTTGAAGATATTTGTGTAATTAAGAGAGGATTCATCACCCTAGGCAAAATCAGGGAAAATGTTCTAATTGTTCTCTACTAATATTGATTAAAAAATCCTTGCGCAAGGTAGAATGAAATTAGCAAATTAGATTTGAAATTTCATTCAAATGATCAATGGCTAAGATTAAGAGAACTAACATGATTTAGTAAAACAATCACACTCCATGCCTAATTACTAAATCAGAACATTAATGATGAAAGGATATTAATTACACTGATAAATTAAGCACTGAAAGGTTATAGCAAACCACTTTGACTTTCCAAATATTTGGATAGCCTTGACATGTTGTTGGACAATGTACTTGACCTTCAAATATTAATTAATTAATTAATTTATATTTGTTGCCAACATATTTGGAGCCTAGAAGGTAACACACATAAGAATGGATATAAGAAAGTGAAAACGAGAATCAAATCAAGTATGACTTGATTATAAATAAGTTTTGGGACATTAAGGGCAAAATTATAATTTATATTTAATTATAAATTTATCTAAATTATTAAATATTGATTTAATTGATTTAGGTCTAAAATTTATTAAGATAAATTTTAGATTAAATAAACCTAATATTTTAATTATGATTTATTTTTTAAAATAGTTAAATAAATAAATATAATTGATTAAATTGAAAATCGTATTACTATATGTATTATGATTTATTTATTTAAATTATTTAAATAAATAAATAGGCACACATATATTTTAGTTATAATTTATTTTTTTAAAATGTTTAAATAAATAATTATAATTTATTTATTTATGACCTAGGGTTTTTATATATAAAGTTTAAGATACAGTCTAAAGATATGTGTTATTGCTCATAGCCACAAATATAGAGCGTAAGACAGCTAACACCATCATATACTCTAACCTCTCAACTCTTTAAAATAGTTTGAGTTTTCGATTGTCCTTAGTGTGGATACTACTAGAGGCTGGACAATCGGACGGTTTGTGGTTTGCGACAACCTAGCTGCGTAAATTGAAGTTTAGAAGAATCTGTAAAAGGTATTCTTCTAAACAATTTATTGCTTTAATCGTTTAAACAAATCCATGTTGGTATAATTATTTTTATTACAATTATATTATTTCGTTGCGTATTATTGATATTGAAACCCAACACATACCACAATAGTGTGTGTGAATTTTTTAATGTAGTCTTACCATGTGTAGACGTTTAAATTTTGCCCCTAAAAAGTTTAGTGGCGATACACTATTGTTTTTACATAAAACTGGATCGGGATTCCCGACCGCCTGGTTTTTGGATCGATGGTTCGCGGCTAATATTACTGATGTGTTTAACCACTTTTATCTTTTTGGGTTACGGGGCATTTTGCGACGAAACCGAGCCCGGGAAGCATGTCGAGTTCGCCCAGCATACTTTTTGGTGCACCGACTCGTTTTGCGTGCCACCCAGTCCAATTTTGTCAAAGCAGACCCGGTCCTGTTGCGGGACCCAACAGTGGCATTTTTGCCACGTCAAGCCTAAAATGGGGCCCACCCTCATTTGCCTATAAATAGGCATTAAGAGGTGTGAAAAGGAGGACTCTTTTTGGAAAACAAGCTAAGCTCTTGCATTTTAAAAACTGAACCAAAAAATCTAAAGGCAAATTGTGTTAACCTTGGATTTGTGGTGAGAATTTATTGTTAATTAATCAAAAATCTCTTATAGAGAATATAGAATCCTAAAAACACAAACTGTAATCTTGAATCTCAGATTTTTGGATCAAAGACCAAGTGTTGGATTTTTCTTCATCCATTTTTGAGCAAATCATCAAAGAAATCACAAAAGGTAATTTCTGAGAACCTTTGAACCCTTTCTCCATCTTTTTCTTTGCTTTTTCGATGTTTAAAACACCATTCTTGGGTCTGGTTATGAGGAAAACCTAGGATCAACCAAACAGAGATTTCTGCATTTCTATGGTGCGAGGCCAAACGTAGTGGCATGCCACTACGTTTGGCGTGCACCACCTTCCTGTGGCTCAATGCCACAAGTGCCCAGAAACTCCTGTTCTTATTCAATAAACATCCTGGTTCGATGATCCGATGGCCAAGCTCCGACCTTAAAAGGTTTGTGATGCGTATTAGGTCATATATAGATCAAATAAACACATAAAATATGATTGAGGGCAGTGATTGATGGACTTGTTCATCCTTCCAGGATTAACACCAAGATCATGAGCTTAAATCATGTAAAACCTTTAAATTTATGTCATTTAATTATTGTCCTTTACTTTACTAGCACTTTATCATTTCTGTTCTTTATTATTTCTGTCCTTTAAATTCTTGTCATTTAGTTTAATGTTCATTGTTATTGCGCTAACCCTTTTATTTGTTAATCTTGTATCATTTACATTCATCACACTCATGATGGTTGGATGCTTAATTGTATTATGATCTTGTAATTAATATGTAATTCTGTGGTTACTTGTTATCCATTATGATTGTTGCTTGGTTTGGATTTATTTTTGATTTAAGCTTCTTATTGCAAAATGTAAAAGGGTCCTTAATGGGATTCTTATTATTGCTTGATGTAATTATTATTTGGGTTTCGGAAATTTGAAGGGTTTAAGGGTAGAATGTAATAGTTAGGTTGGTTTGTAACTCTATTCTTCTCACCTCCCTTTCTTTGGTTGATTTATGTTATGTTATATGAATGAGATTGAATGTATGTTTGACACATTTTCCAAAAATACATAAAAGGTTTTACATCTCAATTTTTAGTTAATTGCATTATTAAACTATTGCGAATTAATGGACAAGTACGAGACCGACTTAGCTGGGTGAGATGGGTGCCTAACACCTTCCCATCTCGTACCTAACTCCTGTACCTTACCTCTGGTTTAAAACTGGATTAGTTGATTCTGAAAAATCGGCTGATTTGAGAATCTTTTCTAATAAGGGTGGCGACTCCAAAATAAAACCCTTACCAAAGTAAGAGAATTTTTTTTTCCAAGTATTAAATGGGTTTAATAAGGAGAAAATTAGTTTATTAAATAAAATAAATCAAGCATGTTCGATTCATTCCAAATCTTTTTGGAAAAAATTCGACATCTTCAGCTTGGCAACTTTGTTGGGGATCGAACCCAAAATCTCTGGTTTTCGATTTTGGGTTCGAATAAGAGAGTTGACTCCGAAAGTTGTCCACTTATTCACAATCTTTAATAATATTATTAACTTCAAATTGAGTTTTTGTTTCGTACTTATAAATTGTCATTCATGCATTTATCTCTTCTGTATCTCCTTTCTACCCTAAAACCCTAAGGTGATATTGGGGATCGTGGTCCTCTCATTCTACTCGACTGTTTGGATCCGCCACTAATATACACCACCCATAAGTCAAGTACCCTTTGGTATATCAAAAGAATTGGCACAATTCGTTATCACCATTACGCTTTGACCCAAAGTAAATGGGAGGAAACAACCAATTCTCGCTTATGAAACCCAAGACTTAATAAGCTCGACCTAAGCACATGTAAATGAACCTAGTTCCTTCCTCTAGGTTTACCTTAATAAGATTTGATTGATGCATCCATCCAATAAATACGAGAGGCATCGATCCAAAACCCCATGATGGTTTATGGGCCTAACCTATATGTCCTAGGGTTAGAAAAGACCTTACCTTGAATCGTGTGTGGGAGTTATAAGGGCGAAGGTCATGCATTTCCCAACTCCCTTCTCCTTTGTTTGTATAATTGCTATGGATGTGACTTGCTTTTCCATGCATCATTTAACTTGTTTATTGTAGTCATATAGGGTATATTCCATCATGGCTCAATCCTGACGATCAAAGCGCTAAAGGGCGAAAGACCTAAGAGAAGTGTTGGAGGCAAAATGACCTAAAAGAATAATCATGCACAATATCGCCAATCATGCTCTAGTGCAACTCGAAGCTATGACTCTTTTCACAGGTGTGGAGGTGCGATTCACGATCATGCACAATATCGCCAATCATGCGCTAGTGCAACTCGAAGCTATGACTCTTTTCTTAGGTGTGGAGGCGCGATTCACGATCATGCACAATATCACCAATCGCCTTGTGGAAATGGCCACCAATCGCCTTGTGGAAATGGCCACTTCACTCTAGAGGATATGAAGCCTTATCAAACCTCTTAGGCTTGGAGGTTCAAAAATTGTAAATATTTAGTTAGGGCCTCAAAAGAATAATTAAAGTAAAAATATCACTTTTGGAAAAGTAATGAAAGCGTCTATTTTTTTAGCCAAATATTAGTAATGCAAGAAAACAAAAGAAAAGAGAAAAAAAATCTCAATTGTACATAAATAAAGAACCCTGCTCAAGTATTATAACACTTGAGGCAAAAAGAAAGGGATACAAAATAGAGAATAAGCAATACAGGTCATTATAAGTATTTGGCTATGAAATAGGGCACGTTTTGCTCCTAACAGTTCTGAAGGGCCTTTCTCTGATTTTGGATTTGAATAGTCGTGATAAAGCCACGATGGAATATAACATTAGGGGCATTTCAGGATGTGGTGATTGTATGATTGCATTTCACAATGGAATATGCCATTTCATAAGCATACATTCATACATACATGCATCATGTCATGTTTTCTAACATTCATTTTGCATAGTCAAGATAGCTTCACAAAGAGTGAAAGCACTGAAAGCAGTTAGTTGATCAAGGACAGACAATCGGTTGATTAGAGTCGAAGAACCTTCAACCCCTCTGATTTACCTAGTTCAATTTCTTCTAGTCTGTTGGGCTCCCGCTTTGAGATTGAAAATTTTCCGGTTCGAACAAATTCACCAGTTTTAGCTTCCACTTCTGCTGATAAAATGGTTGAGCCAAGCATTCATGTTTCTGAAATGGAGAAGATGATTTAAAGAATAGTGGCATCTATCATTGAGAAGCTCATGAGGTCCGATAAAGGGAAAGAAAAAGTGGTTATCGAAGATAATGAAGGAGCTAAAGGAGAGTCTAAGAAAAAGGAGCATGTTGAAGAAACGTAGCAAGATGATGAATTTTTCAAGAAAATTTATGCCAGGAAGTCTGAGTCTGAGCCCATCGTCTCAGAAAAGTTTGAGAAGTTAGATAAGAAACCCGAGAAATTGCATGTGTTTATGAAGTCCAAGGGAATGGACTAGTATGTTGACCTCGATGACGATAAGGATGAGGAGCTAGAGTTGAGGCAAGCTACCCCAATGACCTATAAAATGCCAAAAGTGGCAAAGTATGATGGCAATGGTGACCCCAAGGTGCACCTCATGTCGTACAACTCTATCATGGAGTTGGCGGGTCTACCATCAAGGGAAATTTTGAGGATGTTCTCGATGTCCTTAATGCGGTCTATCCAAACTTGGTATTACAATCTTGAGAAGAGGTACGAAGAGCTTGGAATGAACTAACAACACTTTTCCTCAAAGAATATGATTACAATCTCCAAATGAGTGTTAATTTGAGAGATTTAGAAGCAATTGTGCAGAAAAATGACGAGACCTTCATTGATTATATGGTTAGATGAAGAGCCAAGGTCACGCAAATGAGAAACCGTCCAGATATCAAGGAGCAGATCAAGATATTCATCAAGGGGACTCTGCCATTTTTCCGTGAAAAGCTATATTATATGCCGTTCACTAAATTTTCTCAGGTTTACGAGGTGCGGACTGCCATCAAAGAAAAAATAAGAGAAGATAAGAAGTATAGGAATCGAGCTAAAAGTTTTAATAAGTCCAGGTTCTAAGGGTCCAGTCAGTCAGCTAAGATTCTGAGCACCACCAAGAACACAACGATAGTTGCTTTGGATTTAAGAGCTACAAATGTGCCACCAAGGAGATTTTCTAACTTTGGCACTCCTCTCTCTGGAGTATTTGAGAAAGTGAAAATGGCGGGTCTGTTACGACTGCTTACGCCGAGACCTCCTCTGGCCATTTTGCCAAAGAGCTACGATCGGAGTGCTTATTGCCAATACCATCAAGGTAAGGGCCATACGACTGATAATTGCTTGCGACTGAGGTATAAGATACAAGATCTGATTAACAGTGGTAGACTGACAGATCCAGAAAAATCAAGGCCGGTTATGAGGAATAATCCTGTTCTGAATTTTAGGAACGTGCCGCCTCCTAAGAACTTATATATGGTTGAATCTGGAAAGACTCCCGAGGAGGTGCTGGTTGAGTTTGAAGAGGAGGAGGGAAGAGAGAAGGAGATGCTACTGGAACAAATTTCTGTGATGGTGCTAAATGTGTGGGAGAGGAGTGGTTGGAACAAAGCGAGCAAGTCTGGGTTGAAAGTGAATATGAAATAGAAGTGAATCATGTTATTATAGATGTATGTAGTAGCGAGGTTGAGAAAGAAGCCAAGATTGTAAGCCATATAACCCAAAGTGGCTGAGTGTATTAGCCAGATATGACCAAGTCGAGGGAAGAAAAAGTAAAAGCGAGCTCATCGGATATGCCAAAGAAGGAAGTAGAAGATGATGCCAAAGAAGGAAGTAGAAGACGATGCCTTGATGAGACAATTGAAAAGAACCCATGCAAACATAAGCATGTGGGATATGTTGGTATCATCAAAACAACACTGAGAGGCTTTGCTGAAAGCCATGGTGGAGATTTCGATTTCATCATCCATTTCTTTAGCTGATTTTATGGGAATAGTGCAACGTGATCCCCTCACTATCACTTTTTCTGATGATGAACTTCCTCCTAAAGGAAGGAATCACACCAAGGCATTGTTCATTAAGGCTGAGGTTAGAGGAAGAGTGACTGGAAACGTAATGATAGATGATGGGTTAGCTCTAAATGTATGTCCGTTAAAGTTGCTTTCCAAGTTCAAGCTAGAATTGTCTGATTTAGAATCTTCTGATGTTATGATTAGAGCATACGACGATTCGAAGAGACAGTTTTAGGGCATCTCCAAAATAGTGTCAAGGTGGGGTCAATCAAAAAGGAGACTGAGTTCATTGTAATTGACATTCCCCAACATTTGCCCTACTCTTAAGGCGCCTATGGTATCATTCCTTGGGAGGAGTACCATCAACGCTACTCTAGAAAATCAAATTTCCCTTCAATGGGAAAATCGTCACCATACTTGCTGCTAGTGAAAGGAGTGTAGATATGCTTAATGTGGACAAGCAAGAATCCTCCATGGATCGGTTTTCAGATTGTTGTGCTTAGCACTAACATGGGGCCACTGTCTTCAACATCATGAAGAAAATGAATTATGAAGAAGGAAAAGGGCTTCGAAAGAATCAAAATGGCATTACAGAGCTACCCTAGATCCACACTCAAAGGGACCGTCAAGGCTTGGGCTATAAATTTGGAAGCACATCGAAGAAGACGTACGACTGGTTAGACATGGATGGACGATTCACGCGTTTGAGTGAGCATTCCTCTCTATGTTTGCCAATAGAGCCTTTTGAGCACAAAGGAAAGCATACCCCGGTCTAGAAATCTTTGCTGATGTAATCGGTATCTTGGCAGTTGAGCCTAAGGAAAGAAAGCTTGAGGAAGGGAAAGAGCAGAAAGAAGAAGAGAAGTCACCTGAGAAAGAGGGGGTTGAGGGGCCACAAGCGGCCGAAAAAGAAAGAAAGAAAGAGGAACCGGAAGAGGGGCCAGCTACCCAGGATGATACGAAGGAAGAGAAGAATAAAAGGAAGGCAAGCGCGGAAGAAGAAGAGGACCCTTTGGATCAAATGCTAAAAACGATCCGAGCTTGCATAGAAGAGAGCTTTGAAGAAGCTAAGACCCCTTCCGATGTGTTGATTTCTGTCAAGGATGAATCTGATTGTAATGAACTTTCTTTATTATTTAATGAAATGAACTTCAATTTCGCTTACATGTTTGATGTCTTTCCTGATGGTTCCATTCATCCAATAGATAAGCACATGCTCATATTTGACATTAACTTATCATGCATGCTTGAATTTAATATTGGAACAAAGATAATCCACAGATTCTATTAATTGGGCTAAACCAAATGCCAGAGTTAAACACAAAATTTCAAAGTCTACTCATGGACAGAAAGAAGCCTTCGCATGGAGTTACGAAGATATGCCAGGGACAAATAGGTCTATAACTGAGCACACAATTCCTCTGTATCCTTGAGCCAAGCCAGTAAAGTAGAAGAGAAGAAGGTTAAGACCGGAATAGGCCGAGAAAATTAAAGAGGAAATGACCAAACAGATAGATACAGGTTTTCTTGAAGTGGTTCCTTTTGCAGAATGGTTGGTAAACATAGTCCTAGTTCCTAACAAAGACGGAAGGGTCAGAATGTGTGTGGACTACAGAGATTTGAACAAAGCATCACCAAAGGATGATTTTCCTCTCCCTCATATTGATATCCTGATTGATAATGTAGTGATGATGGGATGCTATTCTATTATGGACAGGTTTGCAGGGTATAACCAGATTCTCACGACATTATTAGACAAAGGCAAGACAACATTTGTGACAAAGTTTAGTTTGTTCTGCTATTGGGTGATGCCGTTTGGCTTAAAGAATTCCAGGGCTACTTATCAAAGGATGGCAACCACATTATTTCATGACATGATCCACAAGGAGTTAGAGGTGTATACCGATGATATGATTATCATGATGAAGACACTGGAAGAGCATCCAGCAGCCCTGAAAAAGTTCATGGATAGAGTCATTAGATACAACCTGCGGTTGAACCCAAGGAAGTGTGTGTTTAGGGTAACTTCCGAAAAAAGTGCTAGGATTCATAGTAGGACCTAAGGGAATAGAGATCGATCCAGACAAGATTAAGGTGATCCAAAAAAATGGAGCCGCCCAAGATGGAAAAGCAAGTGAGGAGCTTTCTGGGAAAGATTCAGTATATCAGCAAGTTCATATCAAAGTTGTCTATAATATATGATCCAATCTTCAAGCTCTTAAAGAAAGATCAACCAATAAAGTGGAACGATCACTGCCAGACAGCTTTTGACAAAATCAAGAAATATTTGTCAAGTCTCCCGGTTTTGTGCCCACAAAGCCAGGGAAACCCTTAATTCCGTACTTGACAGTGGAAGATGCTGGAATTGGAGCCATGTTAGCACAAGCTAATGAAGCCAGTGTTGAGAAGGCAGTGTATTATTTGAGTAAAAAGTTTCTTCCAAATGAACAGAAATATAACTTGATTGAAAGAACTTGCTTAGCAATGGTATGGGCTACCAAAAAACTTCGACACTATTTTTAGTCTTATAAAGTGATAATAGTATCGAGAATGGATCCGGTTAGATATTTATATGGAACACCAGCACTAGTGGGAAACTAGATCCTACTATCAGAATTTGATATCGAATATGCCATGAAGAAAATCGTCAAAGGATAGCAGTTGCAGACTTTCTAGTAGCACATCCAATTGAAGATAATGAACAATGGGAGATTGATTTTCCAGATGAACATTTGAGTTTGATAGAAAAGAAAGGATGAAAGCTCTATTTTGATGGTTCAGCTCATAGTAAAGGAGCTGGAGTAGTCATTTTCCTAGAATCTCCATAAGGAGAGGTTATCCCGATGTTAAAGAGGTTGCAATTTACAGTCACAAATAACATGGCAGAATATGAAGCCTACCTATTTGGGTTAGAAGCTCTGGTTGCAGTTAAAGCTGATGAAATTGAGGTTATTGGTGATTCGAAACTGGTAATCAAGCACGCTAATGGCAATTAGGAAGTTAAAGAGGACAGACTGAAACCTTACATTGACCATTTGCGCATTGTTGTTCAAAACTCCAAAAAGGTAATCTTCACACATACAAGTAGAGTAAACAACCGAGTACCAGATGCCTTTGGCTTACTTAGCATAAGCTTGGGAAGTGATTTTGATAATGCGTAAAAAGCCATTTACGATGTCTTCAGGTAGCATCCTATGTTATGAAGGCGAAAAGATTATGGATATTGAGGAGGAAGAGAAGCCATGGTTTTATGATTTCCTACAATGGATGACTAAAAGGGTATACCCAGATTCAGTTACTAGAGACGAAAGAAGATTTATACAGCATTTAAGATTACAATTTGCAGTCTTAGACGATTAGTTGTACAAAAAAATGTCAGATGTGGTATTATTACGATGTGTATCGAAGAAAGAAGCTGAAAAGATTATGGAATTGATCCATGCAGGGGTTTGTAGTACCCACATGAACGGAAAAGCGCTTGCTAAGAAAAATTCTCAGACAAGGTTTCTTTTGGTCGACAATGGAAAATGATTGTATTTATTTTGTGAAAAGGTGCTTCGAATGCCAAATACACGGGGACCTGAATCACATTCCTCCTTCAGAATTACATCCTTCTATTTTGCCATGGCCATTTTCAGCTTGGGGAATAGATATCATTGGCAAGATTTCACCACCTACGTCTAATGGACACGAGTTTATAATGGTTGCAGTGGACTATTTCTCAAGATGGGTTGAAGCAGAATCATTTAAGAACATAGGTGCCAAGAAAATGGCCAAATTTATTGAAAAGAACCTGATTTGTAGTTTGCAATCCCCCATCATGTTGTGACAGACAATGGAGCTCAGTTCCAACCATAATTTAAATTGGTTTTAGAGAAATATGGAGTCAAACACCATAAGTCTTCACCTTACAGACCATATGCTAATGGGGTAGTGGAAGCTGCAAACAAAAACATCAAAAAGATATTAAGGAAAATGGAAGAAAATCACCGTGACTGGGGAAGTAAACCATAATATGCTTTATGGGGATACCGGACCACAGCCAAAATCTGCGAATGTGGCAACCCCTTATTCTTTTGTCTACGGGATGGAAGTTGTACTACCAACTGAGGTAGAGTGCATTCCTTGCGCATAATGATGGAATCTAAGATTCCAAAATATCAATGGGTAGAAAATTACCGTCAAGAATTAGCACTCCTAGATGGAAAAAGGCTTAATGCTAGATTCATGGATCAATTATATAAGAGGAGGATAGCTAAGCACTTCAACAAGAAAGTTCATCCAAAGCTACTTAGAGTAGGGGATTTGGTTCTAAAATAGATGCGGTCGAACACTCATGATCCGAGGGAAAAGTTCAAGCCTAACTTGGAGGGCCCATTCTTGATTAAGAAAATGTTTTCCAAAGGTGCAGTGAAGCTAGCAGACATGGAATGTAACATCCCTTCCCGGTCCACCCGTTAACCCAAATGAACCGAGCCGAAACGCTACAATCTGGTTGAACCTATGTCCTATCATGCGGATATCATTCTGTATGCTAAATATGAATACAAAAACACTCCCAATTAAACTCTAAACTTCCAACATCTCCAAATAATCATCATAACACAATAACACTTTATATATCTTTTCATAATTGTATAAATCCTCAATAGCATTTAATATCCAGCAATGAATTGCATTCATTATATATATCAAGTCTTCATGACCTAATCATACCAACTATAGTAATCATATTCAATCATTTCCTCCAAATACGTACACCACAATAATTACATGCTTCAATTATATTTCCAATCACATAAGCTCTAATAAATGTAATAATTATACATGCCATAAATCTTAATACATGCCATAATTCTTAATTATATAACTCTCAATCTACTTCTCCCAAATTAGTCACTTCTGCTTTGATAGTACTCTTCAAGTCTTCAAGTAGCAACCACGATCTTCAACCTACGCGTGATAAAAATCGACGCGCTGAGTATAAAACTCAGTGGTGCTCATAATTCACATACTTAACAAAGTGTGATGGCAACTAACTTAAAATACAAATTTCATAAAAGCATTGATAATCATAGATTCAGTAAATTTCAACATAAATGTATCTTTATAGCAAAGAATAAACTTCTAATTCATACCATAATAATTTAGTTCTAATTAACCCATAACTCCTTTACATGAACCTTTAATCACACATATCATGATACTATCATGATCTTACCTGCTGTTCATTATGTTGTATGAATGAAATCAATAAACATGTGAGAATACATAACAGTATATTTTCATTGTCTTACTTGCTATTCATCATGCTGTATGACTTATGCACTTTTAGTCATATCATATAAGTTATGATTAATAACATCTCATAATTGTATGGCTCCTTAAGAATTAAATAAATAAACTTGTAAGCATATATAGCATTATACTTTCATGATCTTACCTGATGTTCTTTATGCTGTATGAATTCTGCAACTTTGATTAAAACTCAGTGAATATCGCAACGAATAAAGAAACATATAAGCACATACATATGTAGAAATAAACATGTACTCACATATGGAATGTAAGCACACATATCATGATACTTTCATTATCATACTTGCTACTCATTGTACTGTATGATTATGCAATTTGTAGTCAATATAACTGTATAGCTCCATAAGGTTATAGTGAAACCAAAGTGATAAGAAAACTGTATGAAACTGTATGAATACTGTATGACTGGGCTGCTATGGCCATATATAATCATATCCACTCAGCGGCCTGTAGCCGGAGTACCAAACTGTATGGGGCGCAGATCTGCTATCCTATGTCGCGACATAGCCTTATCTACGTGGTTTCTACCTAACCTCAATGGAGCATATTAATGGTATGTCAATAGATAAAACAAAAGCATAGTAACTGTGTCATAATTTGCATGCTTGTGTCATGAAATTAACTGCTTCATAATTTCATAAATCTTACTGCTTACCTGTATGCTGATAGCCTCCCCAAGCGGGCAACTTGTGTCATGTTAGTTTCACATCATTTGCATGCTTGCATTGTGTGTTTATACATGTGTTCATGTTGTCTTTTTGCTTTAAAATGATTGAAGGCATACAAGTTGAGCAAAGGAATACAATTGCATAGAATTCATAACGTCATACACCATAGTGTTTACCTCATTTCACATCATTTGCATGCTTGCATGTTGGTTTGATACATGTTCTCATGTTGTCTTTTTATTTTAAAATGATTGGAGGCATACAAGTTGAGCAAAGGAATGCAATTGCATTGAAAATGAAGTCCAAAAGAGCATCAGAACACAATTCGCGAGAGCGCCATGCAAAGTCGCGAGCGCAAGAAGCACACAAGAGGGTCAGAGAGTTTACAGGCCAAATTCGCGAGCGCGCAATGAAATTCGCAAGCGCGAGAAGTGCAAAATGAGAGTCAGAGAGTTTACAGGCCAAATTCGCGAGCGCTCAATGAAATTCGTGAGCGCGCGTCGTGTTTTCCAGCCTGCACAGTCTGTACTATTTTGGTCATATCTCTCAATTTACAACTCCGATTTGGGTGATTCAAAAACCCATTGAAAACTAACACATAGAGGAACAAATAACTCTTCTAGACCACTTCCTAATTCCATCATTAAGTGGGGCAAAATCAAGGTGAAGTTACTGGTAACTTTTCCAGCAAAACCTGTTTCAGCATGAACTCAATATCTACTTCATTTAGTCATTTCATCTCATGCTTTTTCACCATTTTCAGTTATCTTACTCAACATTAAACAACATATTTTCTCATTATCAACACACCACACAAATTCTCATGCAAGGAAATTAATTAAACTAAAAGAGATAGCACACCTTCACTCCAAAAAGCTTGAGCTCTTCTTTTTAGCTTCCTTCTACCTTTGGCTCACCTCTCCTATACATAAGAATTATTATGAATCATCTAAAAATATCACCAAATGATTCAATTATGAAATTTAAGAAGGTTTACTTACTTGGTTAGAATAGAAGTTGAATATAATGCTTGAATCCCATGAAAATTGATGGAGAAAGGGAGGTGAACTAAGGGAAAGGAAGTAGATGAAGGAGATGAAGATGATGAAGGAGATGAAGAAGATAAAGATGAAAAATGGGAAAGTGAATGGAAGTCTCGGGTACATCTCCAAAAATATCATGATTTTGTGTGAAAATTACCAAATGGTACCTCAAGTGTCAAAATGGTACAACTCAATACCTCAACTTTATACTTTAGTGCAAGTAAGTCCTAATCCTTCTACTTTGATCTTTTTGTTTCCTTCAAGTAAGTCCACTTCTTTTCCTGATTTCAATTACCTCCCATTCTACCCCATTCTGGACTCTAATAGCTCAAACCGGGTTTTGGATCAGCCCGACTCGACTCTAAGCAACAACTCGATTCAATAGAAAAATGGGACGTTACATGGAAGGCTATGAGTTTACCGAACCAGTCAATATGGATAGATTGAAGAGATTTTATGTATGACTTAAAACGTTCATGGCGAAGCCCAATTAGTAAATTCACCTTTTGTGTTCTTATTAACTTAAAAGCGTGTTATCTTAAGTTTATGTTGATATGCAAATGTTGTAAATTTACCTTGGTGAAATAGAATAGCAGGAAATATATCAAACATTTTTAAAGCAAAAGTCATTTCATTCATAATAAGTGCATACATTCCATAAATTGCATATTGTTTAGTACATTTCATTAGAAATCAGGAAAAAAGCATCTACATGCCAGGTCCTAACAAAAATCTAGTTGTAAATAGATCAGCCGACTCTGAATCAGCACTAACTCCGGAATAAGCCTGCAACCAAGTGCGGTACAAATCTGAGGAAGAGGTATCGGCCACATCAAAACTGGGTACAGTCGTACGACTAGGCTAGGAGGAAATAAAGCGAGACAGGAATCGCTGTGTAAGAAGGCCACCGTCGAACTGCGTGTAATCAGGGACAGCCTGATGACAATCGAACTGCCTAGCTACGCGGCTGGGATAATAAGCAAGTGCCATAGACAACCCATACAAGGGCACACAAAGCATGTAAAAGGAAACTGTGACTCGCTCTATATACCACCAGGGGCAAGTCCATCTGACTCCCTTGGAGGTAAGATCTTGAAAAATAGAAGTCCAGTCTTCCACAGTCTCACCAATCAAACGGTGTTGACGATAGACATAGACTCGTGGTCTACAATCGAACATTAAATGGTCCGGTGGTGGAGCCATCACCTATAGCTTCTCAAAAGCCCACAACTGCAAATGCATAAAAAGAAAAATATAAAAAAGAGAAAAGCTCGTTAAGTCAAATACCCACAAGAGCGGCTTAAGCAAAAGTTAGAGCACAAAAAATATAATAATAATAATAATAAATAGAAAAGCTTGTTAAGTCAAAAACCCGCAAGGGCGACTTAAGCAAAAGTTAGAGCATAAAAAAGAGAAAAGACGATAAAAATGCATTTACCTGCAGTAGAAACGGACTCCCCATCGGACGAAGCATCGAGCTAGGGTACCAAGCATGCTTTCCCAGCAAAGTAAATGTCTCTGCCAGAATAAATGGAAAAGGCGTGCGTCACCTAGCCATCTGCTCAACTATAGGCACCAACTTAAGGCTGCCATAGCCATCAATGCCATTGAGCAGCAAGTACTGACTAAGAAGACAGAAGCAGACAATAGAAGGCCAGAATGGGCTAGTGCGATCCATACTCATGGCATGGTTGACAAACGGTCGTAGGGCACGACATCAGCTCCAAAGTCATAAGAAAGAATCTTATAAGCTGAGAAACCAAAGACATGCAGAATCAGTGAAGCAGGGCTTATATCCAGTCGAGGCACCGCAAGAATTTCTTTAACCATGGGTATTCTCCTAGAAAAAATGTTGAATTCTTCAAATAATGGGCAGATCTCAAAATCGTTGTGGCGAAATAAGTTGTCCGAAGAATCAAAATGGTTGATCAACCATTGCAGCAACTAGGGTTGAACCCAAATGTTCAAGTAATAACTTAGCCCGAGTTCAAATCCTGACAGTAAGTCCTAATCCTCACAACTAAAACTGTGGAATAAAGCTTCAAATGTAGGCACTAAGGTCCGATACATAGAAAATGGGGAAGAAATGAGAAGTTTGGAGGAGTTTTTGAAAGAAAGCTTCGTCTAGAATAAGAGAGAAGAGCTTTTGTAGCTCATAAGGTGTATTATGTGTTTTTATAATAAGAAAAGAAAGGACAGATTGACAGTTGGCTGCCACTGCAGTGCAACTGGCGTATGCCACTACGTGTGATGCAAGCCACAGCCTAGTGGCGCACACCACTAACTAGCAGTCAAGTGAAAAATCCTTTTGTGTAGCTTTTCGATTCTCTGATTCAATAGGCAATATAATTATCAGTTGTGAAGCACAAATACACCAATATCATTCAAAAAACTTATAAAGAGACTGTCTTCTAGACTTCTCATGTAAAAATAATCATTCTTTACAAGGAAATTCCCCCAAGCCAGGTCCGAATACAAGAATGCAAGAATAAAGAGAAGAAAAGGGAAAACAAGCAGAGATAAGCTGGGGCAGCCGGCTCAAGACATGTTTAAGGCCATCTCTTTTAAGTCCTCACTGCCAGAATCCTCGGTCTCTTTGACGATCACTGGCTGGCATCTAGCTTCACGACCTGCATGCCCGCCACGCCGCATCCCTCGGCCTCGACCAGCAGGAGGCACCATGTCAACTCTCTGCATAAATTCATGAAAATTAGTAATTGCATTACATGCATGCATGGCATATGCATTGCATGTCTTCTTTTTTATAGTGTTTATACCTATAGATATATGTTCATCCGAGAGCCTCGCCTCTACCAACTTCAAGCGAGCTGCCTCATACAGTTGGTACACCTCGTTGTAGTCATCAATGGACACTTGTAGAATAATACAGGGGCAGGGGCATACAATGAGAAAGCATAATAATAAAAAGCAATAATAAGAATAAAAGAGCAGAAGATACTCACATGGGTGCAACCAGGTGGTGACATCTGATATGGACTCACGAGATGCATCTCTAGCATGCCCTGGGCGGGCTGACCAGTTTAGAATAAAAGAGAATGAAGCACCTGGTCCATGCTCGGGTGTGCCAACAACCACAGTTGTATTAGGAGCTCTAGGCTCGAAACTTCTCCTCACACATTTACCGCACTACTGCTGCTACAAGAATAAGACACAGTTTATGAATGGAAAACACTGGGGCAAAGCTAAAACAATAGAATTAAAGAATTAAAGC
>NC_143154.1:7361280-7386133 GCF_041381405.1 Jatropha curcas
GGTTAGGTGGTGGTGGTGAGGGGGAGGGATTTGGATGTGTTGTTGGATTATTGCTTGATGTAGGATGAGAAGGTGAGGAAGAGATGGGTGGTAAAAGGGTGGTAGCAAGAGGATGATCTATGTGGCCACGATGATATTAAATGAGAGAATTATTATGTGAAGTTGAAGGGAGAGATAAAGAAGTACCTGAAACCATGGAATCCATAGGAGAATGACTAGAGGAGACGGACGTTGCTGTATTGGTGTGTGTTTCCCTAATAATAATGGGTGAGGGTAAAGGCAATATTGAATTTGGATCAGTTGGTGAAGGTGGGTTTAGGCTGGCTAGCAAATGAGAGTGGGTTATCACAAATTTCCCATGTGATAGAAGGAAAATGGGTTTTTATATGAGAGAAAATAGTTTGAGAGGGAAAATTATCTTTAAGAAATTTCACATCTCGGGAGATATAAACTTTAGAATTAGTTGGGTCAAAACATTGATGAGCATAATGACTTTGAGAAAAACCTAAGTAGACACATGGGGTGGACCGAGGCTGAAGTTTATTTAAAGTATAAGACTTGAGCGAAGGGTAACATAGACATCCAAAAGTCCGTAGGGAATTATAGTTGGGGGTACACCAAATAATTTCTCAAATGGTGATTGATTTTTTAAGTTTTGTGTGGGTAGTCGATTGATGAGATAGGTAGCGTGATGACAAGCAAATGACCAAAAAGATGATGGTAATGAGGCAGTATGTAAAAGGGTCTTGGCAGTTTCAATAATATGCCAATGACAGCGTTCAGCTAAAGCCACTCTTTATGGGGTATGGGGAGGTGAGATTAAGTGTTCTATGCCATGGGAGCTAAGATATGGATCTAAGCTTTTATATTTCTTGAACATCACTTTTATTTTTAAGTGTGTACAACTAGGTGTATTTGGTGTATTGGTCAACAAAAACACAATAGTATCTTTCTTTGTCAATTGAAAGAAATGGGGAGGGTCCCCACAAATCACTGAATAAAGTTTGAAGAGGAGCATTACTAGTTAGGGACAACTGTTGGAAGGGAAAATGGTGCAATTTGTTGGAGCAACATGAGTTACAAAAAGTGAACTTATCTCTTGATGAAACTAGTAAAGTAAATTTATTTACAATAAATCTGAAAATTTGAAGGTGGGGATGGCCAAGACGGTTGTGCCATGTATGGAGAGGAATTGTTGTGATGGTAGAATTAACGATGGGTTT
This sequence comes from Jatropha curcas, assembly GCF_041381405.1. Taxonomy (NCBI): domain Eukaryota; kingdom Viridiplantae; phylum Streptophyta; class Magnoliopsida; order Malpighiales; family Euphorbiaceae; genus Jatropha; species Jatropha curcas. The sequence goes on from NC_143154.1 coordinate 7,362,504, forward strand.
GATGGATTGGGTGAAGTTGGGCCATTCATAAAGTCCATCTCTATTCCGACTGTAAACCAGCGGAGTCCTCGTTTTCAAGTCCTTCACACAAAAATCAAAAGGAAAGAATTCAATGGAGGTTAGGTTATCTTGATTAAACTTTAAAACAGAAATAAGATTTTGTTTAATATCAGGTGCACATAAGGTGTTATGCAATTTAAAAGCATTATCTGATGCAATTAATTTTTTAGAACTAATGTGAGTGATTGGAATAGTTTTACCATTGCCCATGCTATTCCTTCTAAACCAGTATATTCTTCTAGACTATGAGGTTCAACAGTAACATGGTGAGAGGCACCTGAGTCAAGAATCCATGGACTTGCAGTAGCTTGAGATCTATAGACATAATTGGCCTTGGCTTCTAGATGGCTGTGAGATTGAGATCTACAAACATTCGCCATATGACCATGTTTATTGCACAATTGACAACGTACTAGATTGTTGTTCATGGAATGCCCTTTAGTAGAAGAATTGGAACGATTATTGGGGCCCGACTAAGAGTTTGTGTTGTTATTGGATCGACGAGTATTGTGATTGTTGAAATTGTTGAATCTATTGCGGGTGGCAATTGCAGCTGTGATTGAAGAAATAATTCGCGAATAAATAAACTTCTCATATAATTCTTCATAGGAGATAATAGAATCTCTGGCTCAAATTGCAGCAAAAATCTCATGGAATTCTGATCCAAGACCATTGAGAATTTTCACAATTAATTCATCATTAGAACTGGCTTTCCTACTGTTGCAATTTCAACACAAAGAGATCTAGCTTGATGAAGATAATCTGTCATAGATCTGGAGTCCTTTGTAAGATGAGCAAGCTAGTCTCTTAGACTAAAATTCGTGTTTGGGACTTATTTGCATAGGTTGTGTGAAGAGAGCTCATGCAAGTTTAGTGATTGAGGCAGCAGTGATAGTTGTAGCAATTGTTGAATCGACTGATGCCATGATTGCATTCTGGATCAATTGGTCTTTTCAGAACCAAATACAGTAGTTGTGGTTTGTAATTTGCTGATTACCTTGGTTAAGAGTAGGTGAGGGAGCTGGGAAGGTTCCATCTAGATGGCCAAATAGGTTATGTCCATGCATGAGCATGGATATTTGGGCTTTCCAAGTGGCAAAATTGTGGCTGCCAATAAGTTTAATTGGTAATTAAGATACTAGATTGAATTGAACAGCAGTAGTATTGTATTGGAATCAACATTAATAATATTTACGTTGGAGGCCTTTTGATGAGATTCGATTGGATATTCAGAGAATGTTACTCACTAGAGCTAATCCAGCTCTGATACTGTATAAACAAAGAGAAATTCAGGAATGACTTAATGATTTTCTTGAGGAACTAAACTAAATTTATATACAAGAGTAACAACTAATATCTCCTAAAACAAAGGAGATTTATTTGAATTTAAACAAGCAGAAAATCTGTAACAGAAACCAAAATCAAGGAATAGAAAATCAATATCTCTACACCAAAGCTGTGGTTGGTCAAGGACACATGTGCTAATACTACCCGCATGAAAATATTGTGGGACATACCTTATTAAAGCTGAAGTCCTATTTAAACTCTGAGAGTGTCCTAATTGGGAAGAAATATAAAGCCTAAAAGTTTCCTATCTCCAAAAGATTTCTTACGCAATAGGGATTTACTTTCCTAAACAGAATGAAGATATTGTAGAAAGTCTATATAAAGAGAGAGACTAGCCATGATCAAGGTTCTAATCTATTCATTGTATATACCATCTTTGGTTCTATTGTTTTCTAGATAATTTTCTCTCTCTTTAAGACTTCAAGTATTCAAGTTGGCGTCAAGATTCAAGGAAGCTGCTAAAGCTAATCGTTGACTAGTTTTTATTTCTAAACTCTCTTTGTGTTTATTATTCTTTATGGGATTATTTATAAGTTTAATTGAGTTTTATTTAATTACTATGTCGAACTAAATTCTCATACTAGGGATTTGATATAACTTAATTTCGATTCCAATTTATAATATTAGATTTGCTTTTCATTGTTCATGATATAACTTATTATTGAAATTAATGCTTCCAGTAGAGATTCTCCCCTAGATTGATTTATTTCATTAGTCACTATCGGGAGAAAGGTTTTTTATATGAAAAAGGTAATAAATTATATAGGAATAATAACTTGATGCGGAAACTATATGGTTTGTCTCATGGGGGTTTTTATAAGTTAACGACCTTAGGTTATGAATTCATAAACAAACCATAAAACTTAATGATTTAATTCATGTTTGATTGCGCTATTAGAAGATAGGTACTTAGACCGGGTTAAAATAGCTAACAATACATCGGGAGAGCTTGTTAGTGATTTTAGGGTTGTTTTCCTTACTTAGCTAATAATACATCGGAAGAGCTTGTTAGTGATTTTAGGATTGTTTCCCTTACTTGAACAATTAAAATTGATTATCAAACTAATAAAATAAATTGAATAGAATTAAGTGAAATTAAAATTCCTAGTAGCTTTTAATTCTTGATTTCTTTTCATCAAATTGTCTTGCTTAATTTCTTTTTATTCTCTTTTATTCTAATTAAAATTTTTAAACTAATTCTCATTATTGTCATTTAAATAATAGTAGGTTAAAACAATTTTGGTACTTGGTATACAATTTTCATGGGACGATACTATATTCATTTTTTATTACTTATTACGATTTCGTGCACTTGCGAAAAAGCCTGTCAAACAAAAGGTTAAAAAAATTGGCATTGGAGCTCATGGAAAGAGAGTATCTTTAGAAACTATTCAAAAAGGAATTTGAGTAGAGGTAAACTTTATTGTGTTTAGTTTGTTTACAACTGTACATTCAGATGCATTCATTTCTCAACAGGGGCAAACTAAAAAGTGCTTTTAATTCTTTGTACAAGATTAAATATTCTATTGTAAATGTATTATATAAATGCATTGTATCAACTTTTGTAAATGTATGTAATCATTTATTGCACATATACATAATATTAACTTTGAAACACAAGCATAAACAATAAGGTGTGCCTTAAGGTTTTCTTTTCTTACGATTAAATAACAAACTATTAATATTATAAATGTATGTTTTCTATAAGACAAAGTTGGCAGCTTGCATTTAATTGGGTAGGTGTTAGATATTCAGGCAAGATACATGTGCTCAGTTGCTGACTGATATGGCTTGGATTACTTGGCGAGTGTGTGAATATATTTTAATAATGTATCGTAAATCATTATAAATTTATGTAAAAGAGTACTATATAAATTAAAGTAAATTTAGTGTAAATTTATAAAATTATTTATTATAAATTTATTCACAGTAAAAAAGATCACCCGCAGCATCACGCGGGAGCCATAAACCTAGTTAATGTTATATAACATTTAATATTGATACTATATTTTTTATTAAATCAAATTACAATTTTAAAATTTTTAATTGCTTTTTTTAAAAAAAATAAAAATATGTTTTTTTAGTTGTTCAAGGTTTTTTGTAATAATTATAAAATGACACTTGGTGTTCAATCCGCTACTATTTTTAAATCCACTGATATTTTATTATGTTCTATTTCACTGTCACGACTCGTTTCCATGGGCCGGATCGGCACTAGGATCTAGGTAAGCTTAAGGCCCCTATGACCCGTAGTAAGCCTAAACTACAAATCTTAACTATATTAATGTCTATTTCAAGCACCCAACCTATATTGTCATGCATTATAAATCTCATTATTTTATTATTCTTTGGCCCAAATTTAACATCTTAAACAATTTATAGCTTGGGTCCAAAAATAAAACAATATACACTTATTATGGGCTAACAGGTTCAAGCATTTTCATAAATGATTAATTGAACATCCTCATCAGTTTATTGATTTTATTCTTACAACTGCGGAGTTCAATATTAAAAAAAAACATTTAAATTTTGTAAACTCACAATTACACTAAATATTGGAAGTAAATACTTTCTTTTCTAGCTCTGCGATGAAGAAAATAGAGCTTTAGCTAGAGTTTAGAAGAATCTACTTCCTGAAAAGTTAAACAAGACATGTGAGTTTATTAATAAATAATAATTATTTCACAACACATGCATTCACACGAATGTATAAATATATCAATCTAGTAATCCGACTAGATATGTATTCATACGAATGTGTAAATATATCAATTTAGTCATCCGACTAGATATATGATCATGCAGGCGATCGCGCACATGGCACAACAACAGCAATCACAAATATTAACACCTTCACATAATCACATCACGTGAAAATTGGTCTGTGGCGTCACAGAAACCCTCGATGAGCTGTCCTCCCACATGACCCATCCTGTCATGACGTGTGCACAAGGGAGAGAATCCCTATACATGACCAACCAGTCTAATACTCACTTGACCAGCCCTCTCATTGTTTTCCCATTCTCTCTTTTCTTTTCTATACCAATAGGAGGCCACCCTATGGTTTTCCAAATCATCCATACCATATCATCAGGTATCACCCATATCATATCATCAAGTGCACATGGGGGCGCCGATCTCTCCATACCTGGCCGACGGTCAAATTCCATATTTTCATCATTTCCAGGACCATTGTCACAAACCCATGGTGACCTACTTCATTCCAATTCCACCCAAATAAAGCATAGCAATGCCAAAACACAAATAATCAAATATTGCAATTAAATGTAGGCACATCAAACAATTAAATATCGTGATGCAAGTGTACAATTAGACATTCATTTTCAATTACAATCAAATAAAGGAGTAGCAATTAACAATATAATATAATAATTGATCCTTGGAAAATAAATAAATAAACAAATAATAAAATAATAATAAAGTAAATAAAGAACTTCATTTCAATATATATATATATATATATATCAAGTTAAAGAATTTTATCTAAATAAACCTATTAACTTAATTATTAATTATGACTAACCTAGATTGCATCGAAGTTCCAGCAGAACCTCCCCTAAAATTTGATTAAACCACAATTCAATAATAAATTCTCAAAGCCCATCCTTTGGGCAATTCACTACCGCTAATCCCGTCCACCATAACCATTAGTTATTCATTCATCTAAACATTTACTCCCTTCGCACAGCTCATCCATTGGGCAAATCAATCAAATCAACCCATCTGCCTTAAACAATATTTATTAATCACCATACACACACATATATGTGCACTTAACCATTCTAAAATTCTAAGCCTCACGTTATTAGCCTATCCAAAACGCTATATAATTATAATAACATCATAATCGATTGACTAATAATTCATTCCCTTTTAATTATGAACAATTTACTAACATCATCCCTTCATTTCAACAAAAGCATCCAAGATCAACTCATTCACAACTGTACCATAGTTCTTTAACTAACAACTAAATCACAAGTCAATAAAGATGACCAAGTACTTGTTATTGCTTTATGATTTACACTTAGAGGTAATAATGCCCAATATCGTAGTCATATAAAACTAAAATTCCTAAATTTTAATTCACAACAATAATCAATTCGAGTTAACCTATGTTATCAATTATCTAATATAAACACAATTTCTAACGACTGTATTTCAAGTTGAAATTCTCCTAAAAACCCCAATTATTTTCACAAACCTTAAAACCTAATATTTTAAAGTCCTAATAATTATTTATTCGAAATTAACTAAATTAACCAATAAATTTAAGTTTGGAATTTTTAACAAAAATGACAAACTAAGTCTTAAACCGATTGAGAATCGGACTACAATTCCATGATCCGCGCGAAGAGAAGATCATTTTGTCTCTTAGGGCCTCGGTGGAGACTCACCGGCCGGTCGCCGGATTGCCACTGACATCGCAGTTTACGTGGCTGGACAACCGTGGCTGCTCGGAATCGAGCTCTCTTCACACCATCTGGCTCTGTTTTCACTCAAGAATCCATTTTTGGCGTTAGTTGCACGAGCTCAGTCCCCTAACTAGTCGGAACAGGCTCGATAATCACCCTCTTGCTGCTACTCCTATGATTTCGTCATCCGAGCTTTGTCACCGAAATTGGTGGAGGAGAAATGATCGCGTGGAGGAGATGAAGCGATCGGTGTTGGCTCAAGGGTCAATTTCTAATCTCGGATTTTGATGATTAATACAAAATAAATAAATTTAAAATTATATTATTTGTGCTAATATTTTTTATGCAGAATGTGTATGGAAAGAAATCGTACAAGGCAAGTCCTACATTGAGTGTGAAGATATTCGAAGATCCTAGTAGCTAGGTATTTAGGATACTTTGTAGGATAAAGAGAAAATCCATATATGAGCACATAAATTAATTTTTTCTCTCAAAAATATTTTTCAGAAAATTAGATTTTTCAAAATAATTTCTTTCGTAAAAATATTTTATTTTCGAAAATACTCTTCAAAAATCAAAATGATTTTATTTTCTAAAACTAAAGAGATTACGTCTTCAATGTTTTTGGTAATAAATCATACTCTTTACTTTTCGAAAATATTCTTTGAAAATCTAAGAGTGCTTCAATTTATTTTCTTACCTTAAAAACGAAGGAGAATCTTTTTCGTTTTTAGTAAGAGCATCCTTTCGTAAAAATATTTTGTTCAAAGGAAAGTAAAATCGTGTTTTATTCTCTTACTAAAAAGAATAAAATAAATTTTTGGTAAGAAAGATTTTCATATCTTTTAAATAAGGAAAGAAGATATTCTGATTTCAAATGAAATATCCACTTTCCAAAAGCAAGAGGCACGATGCTCTCTATAAATAGGAGCTTTCACGTCTTGAGCTATTGGTGAAGTAAGAGTTTTTGTTTTAAGAGCATTTTCACAGTGATCAAATCTTTATCTCTCAAAACTTACTCTCTACCCCCATTTTTCTTTTCATCTCTACACTTAACGTTTTCAATATTTAAAGTGAAAAGAATTTTTACAATTACTTTTGCAAAACGGTTCTGTGTTCTAATCGATCTTCTAATCTGATAAACTGTTTTTTCCTATGCTTATATGTACGTTTCTTTCTGTCTATTTAGATTCTGTAATCTATAGTAGACAGGCTTTTTATTTGTTAAACTTTTGTGTGTAATCGCTTAGGTTAGAAGCTATTGAGATAGAGGTTATCAAGCAACCTTCTCCATGTGTGGGATATTGAATGTCTTGAATTGAGTTTTCTGTACTCTGCCAAAAACAGAAAGGGTTGAGGTTAACTAGAACCTTTGGAAAATCTAGTGGGACAAAAGGGTAGATCTAGGTGTTGATCTATTGCCTTGTACTGTTGGTTTGTCTCTTACCCTTTAAAAGAAATAACATAGTTGAGGATCTCAAGATGCGTCTTGGGGAGTGGATGTAGGCGAGTTAGTGCCGAACCACTATAAATCTCTGTGTTAATCTTTTTACTTCTGAAGTTTGCTTGACACTGTCTTTATATCACTTTTGTTTAATTTTTAGAAACGCTAAAATTGTTAAGGATTCAAATGTTCTAAAACGGTAATAAGTCTTATTTCTTCTGAACATTAGAACTCTGGAATTCTAATAAGTGAATATACCAAGTTCTAACTGTTGTTCTATTCACAGTATATTTCACTGATTGGGTTTCTAATTAATTTTCTAAACTTTATGAGGAAGTTCTAATCTTGATAGCTTTCCATCATAAAGTCGTTCTGTTATTTGATTAAGGCTCTGTGAAGAAGTTCTGAATTTAATAACTGTCTTTCACATAGCTTTATATGATTTTTCAAACTTTATGAGGAAGTTCTAATTTCAATAACTTTCCTTCATAAAGAAGCTCTGATATTGAATAAGTCAGTGTGAAGCTATTCTAATCAATAGCTGCACTTTGCACAGGCTTTCTATCTTTTGTAATTAGAACATTGTGAGGTGATTCTAATCCATATTCTATTCTCACAAAGTTCTGTGTGTTTTCCGCTGCACTTAGAATTCTATATTTTGTTTAGAATTTCTAAAATTTGTATCTGTGTTTAGAAAACCCAATTCACCCCCCTCTTGGGTTGTGCCATACATAAACGGGACCCATAATCTGGTATCAGAGCCTTGGCTCTTGACTTACCGAAGCTTAACCGCTTAAGAGATAAGATCCCATGGCAACCCCACTTCCTCTTTCTTCTTTAGAAGGACAATCTGTTTCTAAACCTCCTTTGTTCAATGGCTCTAATTACTCTTACTGGAAAATTAGAATGGAGAATTTCATGAAATCAGTTGATATAAACTGCTGGAGAAATGTTATCACTGGTCCTCGTATTCCCATGAAAACTGTAGGAGATGAGCTAGTTAGAAAAATAGAAGAAGAATATACCGATGCTGATTGGAATGACATTACTGTAAATGCAAAAGCCATTAATATTCTTCATTGTGCTTTAGATGCAACTGAATACAACAAAGTGTCTGGATGTAAATCTGCGACAGAGGTATGGGAAAAACTTAAAGTCACCTATGAGGGTACAGATAGAGTAAAAGAATCTAGAATAAATATCCTTTGGAGAGAATATGAAATGTTTAGTATGAAAGAAGGGGAAACTATTGCAGAATTAAATTATAGATTTACTAATATAGTTAATCCTTTGAAAACTCTCGGAAAGGAAATTTCAGAAGATGAGCTTGTTAAGAAAATCCTTAGAATTCTACCTAGAAAATGGGATTCTATAGGAACTGTCATGAATTACGAAGAGACTCCTGTCACTTATGATTATCTTATAGGAGCTCTAGTTTCAGAAGAAATGAAATCTTCTTTAACAATAGAAGATAAGAAAAAGAAAGGACTGGCTTTGAGGGTAGATTCTAATGAAGAAAGTTCTTCTGATCTTGATAGTGATGATTTAGCACTTGTTGCTAAAAGATTTAAAAAGTTCTATAGAAAGGGTGGAAGGCCACAGAAAAAGTTTAACAAAAAGAATTTTCCATCCAAAAATAGTAACTTACCAAAGAAAGAACCTTCTGAAATGGTTTGTTATGAATGCAACAAACCTGGACATATCAAGCCTAATTGTCCTAAATTGAAAAAGAAGTCAACGAAAGAGAAGCTGAAGCAGGCTTTCGTAGCTGCTTGGAGTGATTCAGATGATTCTAATCCTGAAAGCCACAACGATCAAGAAGAAATTGCTAATATCTATCTAATGGCTACTATCGATTCTGAATCTAAAGAAATCAGCACTCTGACTTCAACACAGAAAGCTGGAATCAACGAAACAAATGCATCGATCCATGAGAATGATGAAAGCACTGTAAGTATTTCTGAACCCGAATCAGAAAGTGATCTTCTAAATACTTACAATAATCTTTGCAATGAGTTTGAGAAGCTTGTTAGAAAGCATAAAGTTCTAAAGAAAGATTTTAGAAAATTAAAATCTGAAACTAATCACTTAAAAGATGCTTTTTATCAAGAAGTTACATGCAAAGATCTTATTATAGAAATCAAAGATATTAAAAGTTGTAATAATCGATTTTCTGAAAATCTGACACATCTTGAAGAAAAATGCAAAAATCTGAATTCTGAAAATGAATCTTTGAAAACTGAGATTAGAATTCTAAAATCAATTTCAAAATCATTTTCTAAAAAGAAGACAAGTTCTAACTGTGATAGCATTTCTAAATTGAATCGTGTTTCTAATTAGAAAAATGCTGTTTCTAATGTTGTGACTTTAGAACATCAAAGTTTCAACAGAAAGAAAAATCATAGTGCACCTGTTACCACTAATCCTCCAAGACCCAATATGAGTTGGGTACCTAAATCTGCTTGATCTTTTCAGGTGTGCCTAAGGAGCAAGCTGAAAATAGAGATGTGGTACATGGACAGCGCTTGCTCTAGGCATATGACTGGTGACAAAAAGAAGTTCACCAAATTAGAAAAGAAAAAGGGAGGTACAGTAAGCTTTGGAGACAAAGCAAAAGGTAAAATCGTTGGTATTGGTGTGGTAGGTTCTAATCCTTCAATAGAAGATGTATGCTTAGTAGAAGGATTACATTACAACTTGTTAAGTGTTAGTCAGATTTGTGATAAAAATAGAAGAGTGATCTTTGAACCTTCTCATTGTGAAGTTCAAAACATGCATGATAATAAAACCTTATTCATTGGAAAAAGGTTTGGAAATATATACCTAGTAGATCTCTCTGATACGCATAACCAGGATATATGTTTAGTTTCTATTGATAATTCTAGTTGGTTATGGCATAGAAGACTTGGACATGCAAGCATGCACCTTATTTCTAAACTGTCCAAGAAAGATTTGGTTCGTGGTTTGCCAAAGTTGAAATTTGAAAAAGATCACATTTGTGATGCTTGTCAAATGGGCAAACAAACCAGAACTTCTTTTAAATCCAAGGGCATGGTTTCTACTTCTAGACCTTTAGAATTGCTACACCTTGATTTATTTGGTCCAATTACTCCTTCTAGTCTTGGAGGAAAATTCTATGCATTTGTTATTGTAGATGATTACTCAAGATTCACCTGGACACTCTTCCTTAGAAATAAGGATGAGTCATATGACATGTTTGTTCATCTGTGCAAGAGAATACAGAATGAGAAAGGATACAACATCACGGCAATTAGAAGTGATCATGGAGGAGAATTTGAAAATCAAAAATTCGATGCTTTTTGCAACGAGACAGGAATCTTCCATAACTTCTCAGCACCTAGAACACCTCAACAAAATGGAGTGGTGGAACGCAAGAACAGAACACTTCAAGAGATGGCCAGAACCATGCTAAGTGATTCTAAACTACCAAAGTATTTCTGGGCAGACGCAGTTAACACTGCCTGTTATATTCTAAACAGGCTTTGGTAAGATCTGAACTTAAAAAGACTCCATATGAGCTATACAAAGGTAGAAAACCAAACATTGGTTATTTTCATATCTTTGGGTGCAAATGCTTTATTCTAGATAACAAGAAAAATCATCTTGCTAAATTTGATGCAAAATCTTATGAAGGGATTTTTCTGGGATATTCTAATAATAGTAAAGCATATAGAGTATTTAATAAAAAGACTCTAGTTGTAGAAGAATCAATTCATGTTGTGTTTAATGAAACTGACTCTACTTCTAGAACATTAGAAAGTGATGATGCTGTAGATTCTAATCCTGAGAAGCAGAATGAGTAATCAGAACAACTAGAATAGCTAGAAAGCGATCAGAACATCAATAGTCAGGCTGAACCAGAATTAGAACATGAAGATCAGAATATTGTTGAAAGTCAAATGCCAGAAACAGAAAATGAAGATTCTTAATTACCAAAAGAATGGCGATTTCATAAGTATCATCCCCAAGAAGACATTATGGATAATCCCTCAGAAAGGATGATGACTAGAGCTCAACTTAGAAGATATTTTGGTAATGTTGCTTTCGTTTCTCAATTAGAACCTAAAAATTTAGAAGATGCTCAAAATGATGAAAGTTGGATTCTTGCTATGCAAGGAGAGCTAAATCAATTTGAGATAAACCAAGTTTGGAAACTTGTTTCTAGACCTAAAAACCATTCTGTTATTGGAACAAAATGGGTGTTTAGAAATAAGCTCGATGAACAAGGTAATGTTGTGATAAATAAAGCAAGATTAGTGGCTCAAGGGTACAACCAAGAAGAAGGCATCGATTTTGATGAAACCTTTGCTCCGGTTGCTAGACTTGAGGCCATTAGAATGCTTTGTGCATTTGCATGTTTTAAAAACTTCATGTTGTATCAAATGGATGTGAAAAGTGCTTTTCTAAATGGTTTTCTAAATGAAGAGGTGTATGTAGAACAACCTCATGGCTTTGAAATTTTTGATAAACCTAATCATGTTTACAAACTTACTAAAGCTCTTTATGGTTTAAAGCAAGCTCCTAGAGCTTGGTATGGAAGACTGAGTAAGTTTCTATTAGAAAATGGTTTTTCAAGAGGAAAGGTTGATACAACACTATTTATTAAAAATAAAGCACATGACATTCTAGTTGTACAAATTTATGTTGATGACATAATCTTTGGTTCTACTAACGACCTTCTTTGTAAGGAATTTTCTAAGATTATGCAGGGTGAGTTCGAAATGAGTATGATGGGAGAATTAAATTTCTTCCTAGGGCTTCAAATCAAATAATGTGAGAATGGAATTTTCATTAATCAAGAAAAATATACTAGAGAGTTGTTGAAACGATTCAAAATGGAAAATGCCAAGGTATGTAGTACACCAATGAGTCCATCATCAAAATTAGAAAAAGATGAAAAAGGCAAGGACGTGGATATCAAGCTATTTAGAAGTATGATTGGTTCTTTGCTATATCTAACGGTAAGCAGACCAGACATACACTTTAGTGTTTGTCTATGTGCTAGATTTCAATCGTGTCCCAAAGAATCTCATTTAATTGCTGTGAAGAGAATACTAAGATATCTTTGTGGAACTTCTAATCTGGGTCTGTGGTATTCTAAAGATGATACATTTGATCTTGTTGGGTATAGTGATTCTAATTTTGCAGGAAGCAGAATAGATAGAAAAAGCACGTCTAGGACTTGTCAATTTCTGGGTAGCGCCCTTGTATCTTGGTTTAGCAAGAAACAGACATCTGTTGCTCTTTCTACTGCAGAAGCAGAATATGTTGCTGCTGGAAGCTATGTTGCACAAGTTCTATGGATAAAACAATAGTTGGCAGACTATGGACTGAAATTAGAAACAGTGCCAATCAAATGTGACAACATAAGCGCCATCAACTTATCTAAGAATCCAGTTCAGCATTCTAGAACGAAGCATATAGAACTCAGACATCACTTCATATGTGATCATGTACAAAAAGGTGTTATCGTGATTGAGTTCATTCCCACAGAAAAGCAATTGGCAGATATCTTTACAAAACCTTTGAATGAAAGTCAATTCTGTTCAATTAGAAGAGAACTTGGTATGTTAGTTCTAAACTCGTAACTTTAGAACTCTGTAAGTATGTTCTAAACTGCTTTCTATATTCGAAAATAGAAGATTTGCTATGTTCTAATTTTTGTTCTGTGTGAAAATTGATTTTTGTCTAAAACGCACATTGCTCTGATATGACTTTCTAATGTCACTATCAGAATCTTGCTTCAGACTAAAACCAAAAATAGTTACTTTATTGTGTGTGTTTGTTTTTATTATGTTTTTGTGTCTTTAGTGCTTTGGCGGTTTTATTTATTTCTTTTATTTTTGTTTTTCTCTTTTTATTTATTTTATTTCTTTTGTCTTATTTGTCGTTTTGAATTCCATTTAAAAACTGCTCTTTATTTCTTTCTTCCGCCACTTAAGCGTCTTTATTCTCTATTAACTACTTAGTATTCTCTCTATCATCTTTTTGCTAATTGAAACCCTAAGTTGTTCTAAGTTTTGAAATTTGCAACAATGGCTGAATGTAGTTCAAACTTTTCATCCGACTCTCTTACCGAGCAAGAGCTTCAACTTCTGAGGAAGCTCTCAAAGAAATATGAACAGAAGGAGTCGAAAGAGAAAAAGGCAGAAGAGAAAACAAAGAAAAGAAAAATCGAAACTGCTACATCACAGAAACAGGTAGCTAAAGCACATGACAAAGGTAAATCAGTTCTTTCACCTTATCCCATCATGCGTTCATACGTTATAGAGTGGAAATTCTTTGGTAGCGATGAGGTTGAGTTTAAGGAACTTTTTGAGTTACAAGGATGGATGAACTTTTTGTCTTTGAATAAACTGTGCTATGAGAGTTTAGTTAAGGAATTTTATGGCTCTTTGAAAGTAAATGGGACAGAGTCGATCTCTGTCAAACTTCAGGGTGAGACCAAAGAGTTATCTTACGCTGATTTTGGGAAGATTTTTGACATACCGAATGATGGGTCTAGGGTGACCAAAATTAAGGACATGTCTAGGGTTAGCGATTATAAAAAAGGGGAATTTGTGAAAAAGATTGTGAAGAAGGGTTCAGCAGACAAACAGGGTACAATCGAGTGCTCTAATCTGACAGATAGCATGAAATGGTTGTACAAGCTCATTGTGCACTACATTTATCCCAAGAGTGCTTCACTCACTTATGTAAATCAAGTAGAGCTGTGTATAATGTGGCATATTGTTGAGAAGAAACCACTCAATCTATGTCACATCATTTTTGACAAGTTGTTGAACAACCCTAAAAAGCTGCCCTACGGTATGATTCTTACCCCTGTGTTTGAGTTTCTGGATGTTGATCTAGATGAGTATGTTGGTCATTCTGTTTCCAAGTTAGATAGCGGGTCTTTGAAAATGAAGGACGAGGAAGGAGGAGAAGAGAAAGAAAAAGAAGAGAAGGAAAAGAAAGAAAAAGAAGAGAAGGAGGAGAAAGAGAAGGAAGAGAAGAGAAAAGAAGAGATTAAAAAAGAAAAGAAAGTAAAAAGAGAGGCTGGAAAAACAAAGAAAGAAAAAGTAATGAAGGATAAGGAAAGTAAAGAAGAAACTGAGAAGAAGAGAAAAGAAAAAGGAAAAGGAAAGTTAGCTGAAATAGAAGAAGAAGAAAAGAAATCAGAAGAGAAAGTAAGAGAAGAGGAAAAGAAGACAAAAGAAAAGGCAGAAGAAGAGAAAGAAGAAACACAAGAAGAAGAATTAGAAGAAGAGAGAAAAGAGGAAACTGAAAAGGAGAGTACTGCAGAGAAAGAAGAATCAGAAAAAGGAGAAACAGAAAAGAAGAAAGAGCCTGAAAAGATAGAAAAAGGGAAGAAAGTGGAGGAAGGTAGTGATGCTGAAACTGAGAAGCTAGAAATTAGTGATGAAGAGAAAAATACTGAGGATAAGACAGAGCATGAGTCTAAGTTGTTGTTGGCTCAAAGAATCAGGGAAGTTATGCTAGGAAGAATAGAAAAGGAGCTAATAGAAGAGCACAACAAAGAACTTGATGAGGCAATACAGCAGTGTCAGACTATAATTGGACAAAATCAATCTCTCATCAAGACTTTGGAAAGAATGAAGGATGTAAATGCAAGGAAGTTAGCTACTCTCAGAGTGAAAGGAACCTACATCCCCTCCTCAGAGAAGCCACAGAAGGTTAAGCACACTACTGGCAAGCATAGAACTCACGGAAGGAAGCCTCCACTACACCCATCTTCTAAAAGGCCAGAAAGTTCTTATGAGATTGCTCCAGCTCAGAATTTAAGGAGTTCTAAGAGACTTAGAACTGGTTCTAAGCCTCTCTGATTTTTCTTTATATGTTCTGAACATTTTTTTTTTTTTTTTGCTTTATCTTTGTAGGATTATATCTTTGGAACTGTTTATTTTTTCTTTATTTTGTTCTGATTTTGTCTAACCCTTTTGTATATGACAAAAAGGGGGAGAACGCAGGTATTTTGGTGGTATTCTGAATATTTTGGTACGTACTTGGTGACCAAAGTACTTATATCTGTGTTGGTAGTTATTGCTTTCTATATGGTCTAGTTTGTTGAGATATTTTCTATATGATAAGCTGAGTGTTTTTAGAACTTAGATTCTTATTCTAACGACTGTTTTGCAGGTTGGATATAAGATTTTTTGTTCTATTTTTAATATCAGTTTCTATTCTATTCTTTGCTCTAACCATATGTTCTGATTATTAGAACTTAGACATCTTGTCTAATCTCTGCTAGTTCTAATATATATATGCTCTGATTATGAGATTTAGAAAATCTTGCCTATGTTTTGCTAATTCTAAATCAGTATCTAAAAGGCCTCCCTAGTTCTAAATTTTCACAAAATAGTTTTTATTACATCTATTCAGGGGGAGCAAAAATACTTGTTCTAATTTGCTTTACATTAAATCATTTGGCATGATTAGAACTTATATGCATAAAAATCAGGGGGAGCACATGTTTTTATGTTTGCTAAATTTAATTGGTTTTGTCATCATCAAAAAGGGGGAGATTGTTGGCTCAAGGGTCAATTTCTAATCTCAAGATTTTGATGATTAATACAAAACAAATAAATTTAATTATGTTATTTGTGCTAATTTTATTTTATGCAGAATTACTATGGAAAGAAAATCGTACAGGCAAAATCCTACATTGAGTGTGAAGTTATTCGAAGATCCTAGTAGCTAGGTATTTAGGATACTTTGTAGGATAGAGAGAAAATTCATATATGAGCACATAAATTAAGTTATTCTCTCAAAAATATTTTCGGAAATTAGATTTTTTCAAAATAAAATTCTTTTATTTGTTTGGAAAAATATTCTTTAAATCGAAATGATTTAATTTCCTAAAACTAAAGAGATTACTTCTCTAATGTTTTTTGGTAATAAATCATACACTTTTCGGAAATATCTTTTGAAAGATCTAAAGTATTTAAATTTATTTTCTTACCTTAAAAACGAAGGAGAATCCTTTTCTCTTTTAGTAAGAGCATCCTTCCGTAAAAATATTTCCAAATAATGCTGCCGAAAATCTTTTGTTCAAAGGAAAGCAAAATCGTGTTTTATTCTCTTACCAAAAAGGATAAAATAGATTTTTGGTAACAAAGATTTTCATATTTCTAAATAAGGAAAGAAGATATTCTGATTTCAAATGAGATATCCACTTTCCAAAAGCAAGAGACACGATGCTCTCTATAAATAGGAGCTTTCACGTCTTGAGCTATGGTGAAGTAAGAGTTTTCATTTTAAGAGCATTCTCTCATTGATCAAATCTTATCTCTCAAAACTTACTCTCTACCCCCCGTTTTTTCTTTTCATCTTTACATTTAACGTTTTATCTTTAAAGTGAAAAGAATTTTTACAACTACTTTTGAAAAAAACGGTTCTGTGTTCTAATCGATCTTCTAATCTGATAAACTATTTTTCCTGTGCTTATATATGCGTTTCTTTCTGTCTATTTAGATTCTGTAAATCTATAGTAGACAGGCTTTTATTTGATTAAACATTTGTGTAATAGCTTGGTTGATAAGCTATTGTGATAGAGGTTATCAAGCGACCTTCTCCTTGTGTGGAGATTTAATGTCTTGAATTGAGTTTCTGTACTCTGCCAAAAATAGAAAGGGTTGAGGTTAACTAGAACCTTTGGAAAATCTAGTGGGACAAAAAGGGTAGATCTAGGTGTTGATCTATTGCCTTATACTAGTTGTTTGTCTCTTACCTTAAAAAGAGATAACATAGTTGAGGATCTCAAGATGCGTCTTGGGGAGTGGATGTAGGCGAGGTTAGTGCCG
Organism: Jatropha curcas; assembly: GCF_041381405.1. Lineage (NCBI taxonomy): Eukaryota > Viridiplantae > Streptophyta > Magnoliopsida > Malpighiales > Euphorbiaceae > Jatropha > Jatropha curcas. Next base: position 7,379,615 of record NC_143154.1, read on the forward strand.
AACCACTATAATCACCTGTGTTTATCTTTTAATTTTTGAAGTTTGCTTGATACTGCTTTTATTACACTTCTGTTTACATATTAGAAATGCTAAAGTTGAAAATGAATTTAATGTTCTAAAACTCTAATAAGTCTTATCTTTTCTGAACATTAGAACTCTGGAATTCTAATAAGTGAATATACCATGTTCTAACTGTTGTTCTATTCACAGTATATTTCACTGCTTGGGTTTCTAGTTAATTTTCTAAACTTTATGAGGAAGTTCTAATTACAATAGCTTTCCATCATAAAGTTGTTCTGATAATTGATTAAGGATTTGTGAAGAAGTTCTAAATTCAATAACTATCTTTCACACGGTCTTATATGATTTTCTAAATTTTATGAGGAAGTTCTATTCTCAATAGCTTTCCTTCATAAAGAAGTTCTAAAAGTGAACAAGTCAGTGTGAGCTGTTCTAATCAATAGCTGCATTTTGCACCGACTTCTATCTTTTATAAATAGAACATTGTGAGGTGATTCTAATCCCATATTCTATTCTCACAAAGTTTCTTTGTTTTCTGCTAGCACTTAGAATTCTATATTTTGTTTAGAATTTTCTAAAATTTTATATCTGTTTTTAGAAAAACTCAATTCACCCCCCCTCTTGGGTTGGGCCTAACATATACGGGACCCACAATCTGGTATCAGAGCTTGGCTCTTGACCTTACGAAGCTTAACCGCTTAAGAGATAAGATCCCATGGCAACCCCACTTCCTCTTTCTTCTTTAGAAGGACAATCTGTTTCTAGACCTCTTTTGTTCAATGGCTCCTAATTACTCTTACTGGAAAACTAGAATGGAGAATTTAATGAATTAGTTGATATAACTGCTGGAGAAATGTTATCACTGGTCCTCGTATTCCCATGAAAATTGTAAGAGATGAGTCAGTTAGAAAACAGAAGAAGAATATACAGATTGCTGATTGGAATGACATTGCTGTAAATGCAAAGCCATTAAATATTCTTCATTGTGCTTTTAGATGCAACTGAATACAACAAAGTGTCTGGATGTAAATCTGCAGCGAGGATATGGGAAAAACTTAAAGTCACCTATGAGGGTAACAGATAGAGTAAAAGAATCCAGAATAAATTTCCTTTGGAGAGAATATGAAATGTTTAAGTATGAAAGAAGGAGAAAACTATTGCAGAATTAAATTCTAGATTTACCAATATAGTTAATCCTTTGAGAACTCTCGGAAAGGAAATTTCAAAAGATGAGCTTGTTAAGAAAATCCTTAGAATTCTACCTAGAAAATGGGAATTCTATAGGAACTGTCCATGAATTACAAAGAGACTTCTGTCACTTATGATTATCTTATAGGAGCTCTTGTTTCAGAAGAAATGAAATCTTCTTTGACTATAGAAGATAGAAAAAGAAAGGACTGGCTTGAGGGTAGATTCTAGTGAAGAAAGTTCTTCTGATCTTGATAGTGATGATTTAGCACTTGTTGCTAAAGAATTTAAAAAAGTTATATAGAAAGAGTGGAAGGCCACAGAAAAAGTTTAACAAAAGAACTGTCCACCTAAAAATAGTAACTTGCCAAAGAAAGAACCTTCTGAAGTGGTTTGTTATGAGTGCACAAACACTTGGACATATCAAGCCTAATTGTCCTAAATTGAAAAAAGAAGTCAACGAAAGAGAAGCTGAAGCAGGCTTTCGTAGCTGCTTGGAGTGATTCAGATGATTCTAATCCTGAAAGCCACGATCAAGAAGAAATTGCTAATATCTGTCTAATGGCTACTATCGATTCTGAATCTAAAGAAATCAGCACTCTGACTTCAACACAGAAAGCTGGAATCAACGAAACAAATGCAACGATCCATGAGAATGATGAAAGCACTGTAAGTATTTCTGAACCCGAATCAGAAAGTGATCTTCTAAATACTTACAATAATCTTTGCAATGAGTTTGAAAAACTTGTTAGAAAGCATAAAGTTCTAAAGAAAGATTTCAGAAAATTAAAATCTGAAAGTAATCATTTAAAAGATGCTTTTTATCAAGAAGTTACATGCAAAGATCTTATTATAGAAATCAAAGATCTTAAAAGTTGTAATAATCGATTTTCTGAAAATCTGACACATCTTGAAGAAAAATGCAAAAATCTGAATTCTGAAAATGAATCTTTGAAAACTGAGATTAGAATTCTAAAATCAATTTCAGAATCATTTTCTAAAGAAAACAAGTTCTAATAGATTTTAAACTGAATCGTGTTTCTAATCAGAAAAATGCTGTTTCTAATGTTGTGACTTTAGAACATCAAAGTTTCAACAAAAGAAAATCATAGTGCACCTGTTACCACTAACCCTCCAGGACCCAATATGAGTTGGGTACCTAAATCTGCTTGATCTTTTCAGGTGTGCCTAAGGAGCGAGCTGAAAACAGAGATGTGGTACATGGACAGCGCTTGCTCTAGGCATATGACTGGTGACAAAAGAAGTTCACCAGATTAGAAAAGAAAAAGGGAGGTACGTAAGCTTTGGAGACAAAGCAAAAGGTAAAATCGTTGGTATTGGTGTGGTAGGTTCTAATCCTTCAATAGAAGATGTATGCTTAGTAGAAGGATTACATTATAACTTGTTAAGTGTGAGTCAGATTTGTGATAAAAATAGAAGAGTGATCTTTGAACCTTCTCATTGTGAAGTTCAGAACATGCATGATAATAAAACCTTATTCGTTGGAAAAAGGTTTGGAAATATACCTAGTAGATCTCTCTGATATGCATAACCAGGATATATGTTTAGTTTCTATTGATAATTCTAGTTGGTTATGGCATAGAAGACTTGGACATGCAAGCATGCACCTTATTTCTAAACTGTCTAAGAAAGATTTGGTTCGTGGTTTGCCAAAGTTGAAATTTGAAAAAGATCACATTTGTGATGCTTGTCAAATGGGCAAACAAACCAGAACTTCTTTTAAATCCAAGGGCATGGTTTCTACTTCTAGACCTTTAGAATTGCTACACCTTGATTTATTTGGTCCAATTACTCCTTCTAGTCTTGGAGGAAAATTCTATGCATTTGTTATTGTAGATGATTACTCAAGATTCACCTGGACACTCTTCCTTAGAAATAAGGATGAGTCATATGACATGTTTGTTCATCTGTGCAAGAATACAAATGAGAAAGGATACAACATCACGGCAATTAGAAGTGATCATGGAGGAGAATTTGAAAATCAGAAATTCGATGCTTTTTGCAACGAGACAGGAATCTTCCATAACTTCTCAGCACCTAGAACACCTCAACAAAATGGAGTGGTGGAACGCAAGAATAGAACACTTCAAGAATGGCCAGAACCATGCTAAGTGATTCTAAACTACCAAAGTATTTCTGGGCAGAAGCAGTTAACACTGCCTGTTATATTCTAAACAGGGCTTTGGTAAGATCTAACTTAAAAAGACTCCATATGAGCTATACAAAGGTAGAAAACCAAATATTGGTTATTTTCATATCTTTGGGTGCAAATGCTTTATTCTAGATAACAAGAAAAATCATCTTGCTAAATTTGATGCAAATCTTATGAAGGGATTTTTCTGGGATATTCTAATAATAGTAAATATAGAGTATTTAATAAAAAGACTCTAGTTGTAGAAGAATCTATTCATGTTGTGTTTGATGAAACTGACTCTACTTCTAGAACATTAGAAAGTGATGATGTGTAGATTCTAATCCTGAAAAGAGCAATCAGAACAACTAGAACAGCCAGAAAGCGATCAGAACATCAATAGTCAGGCTGAACCAGAATTAGAACATGAAGATCAGAACATAGTTGAAAGTCAAATGCCAGAAACAGAAAATGAAGATTCTCAATTACCAAAAGAATGGCGATTTCATAAGTATCATCCCCAAGACATTATGGATAATCCCTCAGAAAGGATGATGACTAGAGCTCAACTTAGAAGATATTTTGGTAATGTTGCTTTCGTTTCTCAATTAGAACCTAAAAATTTAGAAGATGCTCAAAATGATGAAAGTTGGATTCTTGCTATGCAAGAAGAGCTAAATCAATTTGAGATAAACCAAGTTTGGAAACTTGTTTCTAGACCTAAAAACCATTCTGTTATTGGAACAAAATGGGTGTTTAGAAATAAGCTTGATGAACAAGGTAATGTTGTGAGAAATAAAGCAAGATTAGTGGCTCAAGGGTACAACCAAGAAGAAGGCATCGATTTTGATGAAACCTTTGCCCGGTTGCTAGACTTGAGGCCATTAGAATGCTTTGTGCATTTGCATGTTTTAAAAACTTCATGTTGTATCAAATGGATGTGAAAAGTGCTTTTCTAAACGGTTTTCTAAATGAAGAGTGTATGTAGAACAACCTCCGGCTTTGAAATTTTTGATAAACCTAATCATGTTTACAAACTTACTAAAGCTCTTTATGGTTTAAAGCAAGCTCCTAGAGCTTGGTATGAAAGATTGAGTAAGTTTCTATTAGAAAATGGTTTTTCAAGAGGAAAGGTTGATACAACACTATTTATTAAAAAAAGCACATGATATTCTAGTTGTACAAATTATGTTGATGACATAATCTTTGGTTCTACTAATGACCTTCTTTGTAAGGAATTTTCTAAGATTATGCAGGGTGAGTTCGAAATGAGTATGATGGGAGAATTAAATTCTTCCTTGGGCTTCAAATCAAACAATGTGAGAATGGAATTTTCATTAATCAAGAAAATATACTAGAGAGTTGTTGAAACGATTCAAAATGGAAAATGCCAAGGTATGTAGTACACCAATGAGTCCATCGTCAAAATTAGAAAAAGATGAAAAAGGCAAGGACGTGGATATCAAGCTGTTTAGAAGTATGATTGGTTCTTTGCTATATCTAACGGCAAGCAGACCAGACATACACTTTAGTGTTTGTCTATGTGCTAGATTTCAATCGTGTCCCAAAGAATCTCATTTAATTGCTGTAAAGAATACTAAGATATCTTTGTGGAACTTCTAATCTGGGTCTGTGGTATTCTAAAGATGATACATTTGATCTTGTTGGGTATAGTGATTCTGATTTTGCAGGAAGCAGAATAGATAGAAAAAGCACGTCTGGGACTTGTCAATTTCTGGGTAGCGCCCTTGTATCATGGTTTAGCAAGAAACAGACATCTGTTGCTCTTTCTACTGCAGAAGCAGAATATGTTGCTGCTGGAAGTTGTGTTGCACAAGTTCTATGGATCAAACAACAGTTGGCAGACTATGGACTGAAATTAGAAACAGTGCCTATCAAATGTGACAACATAAGCGCCATCAATTTCCAAGAATCCAGTTCAGCATTCTAGAACCAAGCATATAGAACTCAGACATCACTTCATACGTGATCATGTACAAAAAGGTGATATCGTGATTGAGTTCATTCCCACAGAAAAGCAATTGGCAGATATCTTTACAAAACCTTTGAATGAAAGTCAATTCTGCTCAATTAGAAGAGAACTTGGTATGTTAGTTCTAAACTCGTAACTTTAGAACTCTGTAAGTATGTTCTAAACTGCTTTCTAATTTCGAAAATAGAAGATTTGCTATGTTCTAATTTTTATTCTGTGTGAAAATGATTTTTGTCTAAAAACGCACATTGCTCTGATATGACTTTCTAAAGTCATTATCAGAATCTTGCTTTAGACTAAAACAAAACAGTTATTTATTGTGTGTGTTTGTTTTTATTATGTTTTCGTGTCTTTAGTGCTTTGGCGGTTTTAGGTTTTTTTTTTTTTTTTATTTCCTTTATTTATTTTATTTCTTTTGTCTTATTTGTCGTTTTGAATTCCATTTAAAAACTGCTCTTTATTTCTTTCTTCCGCCACTTAAGTGTCTTTATTCTCTATTAACTGCTTAGTATTTCTCTATCGTCTTTTGCTAACCAAACCCTAAGTTGTTCTGAGTTTTGAATTGCAACAATGGCCGAATCTAGTTCAAACTCTTCATCCGACTCTCTACTGAGCAAGAGCTTCAACTCTGAAAAGCTCTCAAAGAAATATGAACAGAAGGAGTCGAAAGAGAAAAAGGCAGAAGAGGAAACAAAGAAAAGAAAAATCGAAACTGCTACATCACAGAAACAGGTAGCTAGAGCACATGATAAAGGTAAATCAGTTCTTTCAACTTATCCTCTCATGCGTTCATATGTTATAGATTGGAACTTCTTTGGTAGCGATGAGTTTGAGTTTAAGGAACTCTTTGAGTTCCAAGGCTGGATGAACTTTTTGTCTTTGAATAACTGTGCTATGAGAGTTTGGTTAAGGAATTTTATGGCTCTTTGAAAGTTAATGGGACAGAGTCGATCTCTGTCAAGCTTCAGGGGAGACCAAAGAGTTATCTACGCTGATTTTGGGAAAATTTTTTATGTACCGAATGCTGGGTCTAGGGTGACCAAAATTAAGGACGTGTCTAGGGTTAGCAATTATAAAAAGGAAGATTTTGTGAAAAAGATTGTGAAAGATTTCTGCAGACAAACAGGGCACAATAGATGCTCTAACTTGACAGACAACATGAAAT
>NC_143154.1:7386177-7432404 GCF_041381405.1 Jatropha curcas
TATACCTATAGATATATGTTCATCCGAGAGCCTCGCCTCTACCAACTTCAAGCGAGCTGCCTCATACAGTTGGTACACCTCGTTGTAGTCATCAATGGACACTTGTAGAATAATACAGGGGCAGGGGCATACAATGAGAAAGCATAATAATAAAAAGCAATAATAAGAATAAAAGAGCAGAAGATACTCACATGGGTGCAACCAGGTGGTGACATCTGATATGGACTCACGAGATGCATCTCTAGCATGCCCTGGGCGGGCTGACCAGTTTAGAATAAAAGAGAATGAAGCACCTGGTCCATGCTCGGGTGTGCCAACAACCACAGTTGTATTAGGAGCTCTAGGCTCGAAACTTCTCCTCACACATTTACCGCACTACTGCTGCTACAAGAATAAGACACAGTTTATGAATGGAAAACACTGGGGCAAAGCTAAAACAATAGAATTAAAGAATTAAAGCCCACATGTACTGGAACAGCGCCCTCGCCACGATCCAGCTCCTTTGCCTCAGCAAAAAGGTTGAACTCAATCAGAGGAGGGACATGAATCAGGAGTTGAGTCTAAGCAAATACTGCGTAAGCGCCCGACACAAAAGCCGCTAGGTGGTCTGTAGCAGCTGACCCCCTCCGAGTAGCAATAATGTCCTACTCCGGCTGGATAGAAGTCGTCGATAGCATGTAGTAGGGGACATCATATAGGACCCTCCTCCTGTCCGAACCAAACTCCCACTCATATACCCTCTCTTCGAGGTAATACATATCATATAAGAGTCCCGGAAGGAGGAGACGTCTGTGCTGATAGTCGACAGTTGCCTGAATGAAATCGGGGAAGTCAAAAGCAATTAAAACTAGAATAGCGAAAAACATATATATAGTGGTATGGTAGAACAAATTCCTAATTAGAATGGGATTAAATTTATAATATTAATATAATAAAAATAATAAATTTATTTTATAATTAGAATAGGATTAGATTAAACTTCCAGTAGAATTTAGATTCAAATATAATAAAAATACCAATAAAATTAAAAGTTTTTAATTAACAAATGACTAAATTATTCTTATTGCTAGCAATTAAATTGAAAGTTTGTAGGAAGCGTTTTAGGAACCCAGTGTTCCCATTCGTATTTTTATATATTATAGATTATAAATAGATTATAGATAGATTTTTGCTGGCAAAGTTGGAATCCAGCTTCTGCATTACTAAAGAATATCTTCCTATTAGGCAACACTGCTCACACTAGTTAGCACCATTATTTGAAAACTAGAGAGAAATAACGTTTTTTAAAAAATTAATAATTCATTTTTGTAAAGGTATAGAAGTGAAAGTGGAGAGAGGGAAATAGGATTGACCACGTGAAAAGAGCTAAAAAGCAAATAAAAGAGAAGAGTTGTCATTGATGAATTTTTCTTGCTATGTCTTGGCAATGGATGATTCTCAAACGGTGGCAGATTTCAAAAAAAAAAAAAACTTATAATCTTCTGAAAAAGGAGTCAAAGACATAAACAAATTGAATTTAATGAATTAATTTTAGACAAATATATATACAATAAAAAAGTCAAAATCTGACTCCGTTTAGGAAATAGAATCCTAATTAAGTACAAAATCTTCTTTAGGAGATCATGACTGTTTGGGCCTTGGATTTCTTCTTAGTTAGGACTCTTTTCTCTTCCTAAATGGGTTTAGATCTGGTTTAGCACGTTTAGGAAAATATCCTAGGCGGGCCCATCTGAGAAAAGGATTGGTTTGCGTTTTTAGTTCACGTCAGCTCTGCCTTCGAAGCACGAGCGTGCCATCTAGCACGGCTGGGGCGTGCTAGAGTCTAGGACTATGAATGATTGAGCACAGGCCGTGCTATGCAACACGCTCAGAGGAGTCTTTGTGGCACGGGCATGCACCCTAGCACGGCTGGGGCATGCTAGGCTCTGACCTTCCAAGATAAATTTCATCCCAGGCGCGCTAGGAAGACACGCCCTGAGGTTCCTTTGGGCACGGGCGTGTGCTATAGCACGGGCTAGCCGTGCTAGCCCCTGACTCTTCACTTGATTTCTCTTAGTTTAGCACGGGCGTGCTATGATGCACAGTCAGGGCTTGCTAGACTCTGACTATTTTGCTTTGTAATGCTCTTTTCTGTGCCAAAACCCTGCAAATTTCTTTCAGATCAAGTGGATTATGATTCAAGGAAGCTTTGAACAAAAATTATACTTAAAATGAAATAAAAATAAATCAAAGTGATAAAATTTACTAAAATTCTAATTAAAAACTATACTAAAAATACTGTAAAACTGACACGTATCAGTATACATATTGTTAACGCTCGATTTTTCACCTTTTATGCTTGATGATGAAAATTCTTCGATTCTTTAATTAATTTGACATTGGTGGTTTTCAGATTATTTATTTCACACTTTTCTTATATAAAGCTATCTATCGGGCTTTTGTAGAGAATGAAATTATTGGGTTTAAAAATTGTTCAAGGTTAATATTTGCTCATATTAGAAATTAGCTTAATTTATTAAGTTTAGTTTCAGGTTTTGGCCCAAGTAATTAGCCCATAGCCGAGTATAACCATTATTGTTGGCCAACAAATGATTAAAATTAAAGAGAATAAGTGGAGCCAGACAAGGAAAAACAAAAAACGTGAAGGCTAAGGTGAGGGAATTAAAGAGAGTGAAAGTCTAATAGAATACAAAGACTAATAGGGATTAAAAAGACTTGATGGTAGGATATAAATAGGAAAGGACGTAAACTTAAAGAGAAGGAGGGGAAGAGAAGAAGGAAAGCTCAACAGAAAAAAATAGCAGGAAGAAACAAAAAAAAAAAAAAAAAAAAAAAAAAAAACAAGCGTGAAAAGTAAGAAAGAAAGGAAGAGATGAGACGAACTCCTAAGATCTAGACAACTAACCAACGAAAATTAATTCAAGAATCAGAAAAAGGTAAAAATTCTTAAACTCAAAGCATTAATACATCAAAAATCCATAATGTCATGTTATTCTTTAATGGAAACTCTAATGTTCTAGTTAAAAGTAGCTACTATTTATGATCTATACCTTATAAGTGTTTAGACTCTGAGTTCTCAAACTCAACAAACTAATCTAAGCCAGAGATATTAGATTTTTCTATGTAGTTTTGATAGAGTTCATTGATGGTGTTCTATTTTCTGAATTAAATCTGATTCTTGTTGAGCTAATTGCTCAAACATGGCTTTGTGTTCTAAAAAACGAACTTGAGATGATTTCAATTGATTTGGTGTTAATATGGGTGAGAAACCTGAGTTTTTTGTTGCTTATTTCAGTGGTATTTGTCCATAAAAATGCTGGAATTACGTTCTTGCTCATACCAGATTGCTCATACCAGATATGAACTAGTACGTAAGAGGCTTACACACCTGTTGTTAAGTCTTATGTACCAGTAACAATTCTTTACACACCAGTTGCTCATTTGTTTATCAGACACACACTGGTACATAAGAGGGTTATACATCTGTTGTTAAGCCTTACGTAGCACCCATTGATTAGAGGCAACATTGTAACGCCCCATTTTTTTTCCTGTGTTTTAATAGTAGTTTACCGGTCTGTGAATAGTACCACCGGTCCGGAAGTTGGTATTATTTTTTGTCCGAAAAAATTACTATTTATGTTTTATATTTTATTTAACATTTTTGGAGCATGTATGCATGGTTTTTATGGGTAGAAAGTAAGTAAGGAATATTTTTGGAGAATTTAGATACTTAGTGAATAGTGAATTATGGTGTTAGATTAAGTAAGGAAATTTGAGCAATTATTTTTTTTATGGAGGAAAATTGAGGAATTATTTTTATGGAATAAATTAGAAACTTTTGTGGAGATAAATAATATTTTGAAGGAATTTAATTGGAGAATATTTGGAGAGAAGACCAAAAATACCCTCCAATTTGGAGAAAAGACCAAAATACCCCCTTAGTTGCTTTAATAAAGCAACTATCAATTATTGAGCACCAACTTTTGCCTTCTTCTTCTCCATACACGTTTCCTTCTTCTCCTTCTTCTTCTTCTTCTTCTTCTTCAATTCCTACTTAGTAAACACCCATCCAACTTGATTTAAGGCATAAATCTTAGAGAGTGAAGCTAGAGAAGTAATCTTTGGTGACTAATTTCAAGGAATTTGGTGATTTTCCTACTTGGGTCAAGTAAGTGATTTTATGATAAGTGAATTATTTTTGGATTTAGAGTTGTCTTTTAGCATATACATGCTTAATCATGCTCTAATTACTTCTTTTCTTTGTTTTCTTTGTTTGATTTTGAGTTTCTTCCATGTAGAGGTTGGAGAGCCTTCTAATAAGGATAAAGGCAAGACCAAAGCTTGAGAAGCTTTGATTAAAGCTTGTTAAAGCTTGTTTTGAAGGTTAGTGTTCATAAACACACTTACCTTACTCAAATTTTGATTCTGTGCCTTTATGCTATTATGTGTATATTTTGAGATTTTGTATGAAATGATTGGTTTGTTGAATTTTGGTTGCCATTACATGCTCTTGGATGATGTTTGATGAGTATTTACGTTGTGGTAGACATTTCTACCTTGTATCTTTGTGGTTCATGTTCCTTTCATGGCTCAAGTAAACTGAATTTGGGAAAAACGAGATTTTAAGTGAGATTTAGGACCATTTTTCGGTCCTTTCTAATTTCCATTTGTGTCTGAGTCCTTCATAAAAGTTGTAGGTCTATCTCTTAGCTTTCCAACCCATCCTCTTGTGTCCAATTTGGAGATATATAACTCAACTTATGGCTGAAACACCCAAACTGACTCTGTTTGTGTCGGGCCACATGCATCACTGACTTTAGTGCCCATTTTGGCCACTATAATGACAAGATTAGGTTCTGAGTTCTTCATAAAATTTGTTGCCCTGTGTCTTGAGAATTCTCTCGTTCTGGATTGGTTTAATTTGAGTGTGGGGTTTAGTAGGAATTCAAGAAACAATGGACTTGGTTCTGCTGAATCAGGTCTGGTCTGTCAGTCTGTGTTCCTAGCTTTGTTTTGTTATCTTCCATATTGATCTGGGCTGTGATCCCTTCATAACATTTGTATTATTTTGTCTTATCTTTCTAATGACTCTAATTTCATTTAATTTGGAGACCCATAGCTCCGGTTATGTTTTAAAAACACAGCAAAGGTCCATGTTATTTTTATGCTGGAAATTTTCTATGTTAAGTCATTTTGTTTAAGTATGAGAATTTTTATGAATTACTTAAGTTTAAATTAAGTTTTTATTATGAGAAGACTAAAGAAAATGAATTTTATGAGAAATGTTTTTGGGCTCTAATATACTTGGTGTGAATTTGATGCATGATTTGATTTTATTATGTATGATGAGCATGCTCGGCATTTGATGCCATTATGATAAGAAGCTATGATCATATGCTAGGCACGTGGGTGTCTATATGTTATGAAAAGGTTGGCGACCTAAGGCCATTATGAATAAGCTATGAAAACTTCTCTGCTTCTTTTTCTCCTAAGTGTATGTGAGCCCTTATACAATATTTTTAAGGAAGTGAAATAAATGAGATCACATTATGTTAATAACTCTTAATTTACCACAACTTATTTATGATATCAAATGAATTTCTAAAGCATGATGTGTTGGTGTGCATATGTACTGCATGTTCAAAATTAATGATTTTATGTATATAAATGATTGTTTTTAAGTATGTTGTCATCACAACATTGGTTTGTTGTGTTTTATGAGCACCACTGAGTTTTATACTCAGCGCGTTGATTTTATCACGCGCAGGTTGGAGATTGTGCTTGCTGCTTAAAGACCTGAAGAGTAGCATCAGAGCTGAAGAGATATTTGGTAGTTACATAGTATTTTTCTGTAACTAAGAATTATGGCATGTATAAGTATTACATTTTTGGAGATTGTATTATTTAATTTATAACTTAAGCATGTTATTGTAAATTATTTTGGTGTATATATATTGGGAGATAAACTTGGACTTCTTTAATGGTTAGAACATTAGAAGTTGATATATTTAAATGAATGTATTGAAGTGATGAATATTATAATGTTATTGAGGAACTATGGAGTTATGAAATTATAGAAGTGCTATTGTGTTGTTATTGGAGTTTGATGGGGTTTGGAGATTGAATTTGGGAGTGCTTTGTATTTATATGTTTGGCAACTTCTATTTTTAGGGGAAACTCTTGCAGTTTTTCTGTAGGATTCTTCCAAATCATTTTCAAAACAGAATACTATTACTTGCTAAACTTGTGAATACTAAGTCACTTCTAATTCATAATATGATTGTTTGATTTATATGTAGGTTAGGACGGTGCCTCCGGCACCGAATGTGGCATCCACCGTCGGGTCTTTCGGGATCGGACGGCGGGTGTTACAAACATACAATTGATGGTTTTGTTATCTTTATTGTCCTTTTTTTCTTTTTAATTATTCATTTTGTTTTATTATATTTCTTTTATTTGTCTTAATTCTAACCTTCCAGATTTATTTATTTATTTTATTTTTACAACTTATGTAATTTTATTTGACTTTAGATGTTTTTTTTAGCTAAGTAATAATGAGTTTGATTTAACTAGTTTTAACTTTTTCCTTGCATCATAATTTAAATTATTATTTTTTTGTAATTATAATTAATCATCTGAAATTTTATTATTTAGTTGGTTATTGCATTTATTTATTAGATAAATGATTATGGGTGTATATTCTATCGTTTAGATGAATGGTTAGGATTGTTTGATTAAATTATTTATTTATTTACTCATTATTTGTGAGAATGTAATTAATTACTAGTCGGATATTTTTAGAGGAGATGTAATTAATTAGTTGTAGGTTATTTTAAAAGTAGTTTTAATTAATTAGTTGCAAGTTTGTTTATTATTTGGGATGTAATTACTTTCTCCTCCCTCATTTTTTTGTAAGTTTAATTAGTCGTTGTGGGTTTAATTTATTTTATATTTGTGATTAAGCCATATCAATGTGAAAAAATAATCTTCTGATTTTCAGAATTAAAATGTTTTCAAAAAGATTTTTGTTAAGAATTAGGTTTAAAAATTAAAATCAACTCTTACCTAGATAAACCAATAAATTAGAGGTCGGTGCCATGGCCGGGTGGGCTCAGGTGCCTAACACCTTCCCAAGCCCACACTTAACTTCTTTATACAGACTCTAGTTGTCACCTAGTGATAAGTGCATATACAATCTGATAATAAATTCAAGTTCGTATCTCCCTTCCCCTATAATAAAAAAAATTATTTATTATATTATAATTTGAATATTGAAATTCTCATGGCTACCTTACTTCCATCAAAATACTTGAAAATTAAAAATAAAATATATTACCATGAGAAATATTAATCTTACAATCCAAATAAAATTTAAACATGTATTAATAAAATAAAAATAAAAGGGAGGAAGAAGAGAGAAAAGGAAGAGTAGGCACACCAAAAGATGCGACACGAAAAGAGTATGCAGTGAGCTTTATATTTCTGCAAAACAAGTTATTAATTTTGGTTATAAGTTTAGCAATTTATAGAAATTCCATTGCTAACCGGTTTGTAAAACCCTTCAATTGTTAGCAATCGAAAGAGAATGAAATAGGTTTTGTTAATAAAAATCAATGTAGGTTGTAATTTTAGAAACGGAAAGAGATCCGTTGCTAACCCATTTGTAGACCCTTTGTCAACTCTTAGCAACAAGAAAAGAATGAAACGAAAAAAAGAATGAAATAATATTTGCCAATTAATAAAAAATAATCTGATTAAGGAAATTAATATAACTAATATAATTAAAAATTATTATATAATTTTAATCCATCAATAAAATTAAAATTTTCTTAATTAGAATAAGATTAAATTATTTTTAGTGATATTTTTAATCAACCGATAAAATATTAATAAAATTAACAATTTTCTAATTAGAATAGAACTAAATTATCCTTAATAATGTTTTTAACCGATAGTTAAAATTAAAAATCTATAGAGGCCCTTTAAGAACCTAATGTCCCCCCTCCTCTCAACCATTCATACTTTTTTAAGTTTACACGGCTATGAGTGAGATAGATACAACAACAAAAGAATTTGTCAAGTTTATATGGTGTCTCGTCAAGTATGGCAATCGGGTAAAAACAAATCTATAAATTTATAACTCTAAACACAAACAAGAAGAATGGAGAGATTACTAAATTATAAGAAATATAAATAAAAATTATTCTATTAATTTGTAAAAAGAGAGAGTTAATACTTACTATAAGAAGAAAATATAATTGTAAACTTAATAATTTCAAATTAGCAAAAACTTGAAGTAATAATTCTTGATAATCAAAAGCAATTAAAACTAGAATAGCAAAAAACATATATATATATTTTTTTTTTGGCCATTCGTATTTTTATATATATTATAGATTATAAATAGATTATAGATAGATTTTTGCTGGCAAAGTTGGAATCCAGCTTCTGCATTACTAAAGAATATCTTCCTATTAGGCAACACTGCTTACACTAGTTAGCACCATTATTTGAAAACTTGAGAGAAATAACGTTTTTTAAAAAATTAATAATTCATTTTTGTGAAGGTATAGAAGTGAAATTGGAGCGAGGGAAATAGGATTGACCACGTGAAAAGAGCTAAAAAGCAAATAAAAGAGAAGAGTTGTCATTGATGAATTTTTCTTGCTATGTCTTGGCAATGGATGATTCTCAAACGGTGGCAGATTTAGAAAAAAAAAAAATTATAATCTTCTGAAAAAGGAGTCAAAGACATAAACAAATTGAATTTAATGAATTAATTTAGACATATATATATATATATATATATATATATATATATATATATATATAAAGTCAATAATTGACCCCTCGTTTTAGAAGGTGGATCCCCCATTGTTCTCAAATCATGTAGTTGTTTTCCTTTTAATTTAAAAAGCAAAAAAGAAAGAAGGAAATTAACAACTTCAAGATTGTGCTTCAATTCAAATAAAAATAAACAAACCTTTTATATTTTTGAATTTGGATAGCCTTAATTGAATTTGGATAGCCTTGATTGCATTTAAAAATGTTCAAACTTCGATTTTGTAACACTAAACCGCAATTTAACATTCATTTCCATTCATCGGAAAGCCTACTGTACAACACATGGACATTTTTCTTATTTTCACTGAAAATGTCTCTCCTCCAGCTTAGATTTATCTCTCTTTCTCACACATTTTTCATTTTATCTCTCTTCTTTTTTGTTCCCTTTCTCTCAAATTTTTCTCCTTTCTCTTTTATTATCCAGTAACATGGATTATATAAGAAATAAGCATCCAAAATTTAGAAAGAACCCTTGACTAGATTTTTCAAGTTATTACCGATTAAAAAAAAAAAGCATATTATATATCTAGCAAAAATAAACTTAAAAGAGAAGAAACTAAGTTTTGATAGCAAACCCAGCCCAAATAGTTAGGAAGAAAAAAATAATTTTACTTAATTATGGGTGGAAAAGCTAAATTATATATATATATATATATATATATATATATATATTTTTTTTTTTTTTTTTTTTTTTTTTTTGGGGAGGGCCACAGCCCCTTGGCCCGGCCGGCCCTGCCCTGCATCCGTCTCCACATCTAAAACCAAACAGCCCGTTTAATCAATCAGGAAACCTAAAAAAATAAATGAGACCAAGTCTGTTTTTTAGTGGTGTTAATTTGACTGAAATTAAAAAATCTATATGTGATGTGATGTAAGATTTCAGAGAACATAAGTGAAATTAAATCGGTGAAAGGACATTTTATCGTCCGGTGTGTTAAAAAATCTCTACAAAAAGGGAAGAGCCGGTTATAAACTGATAAAAATAAAAAAGACTGGCGTCGTCCGGACTCGAACCGGAGACCTTCAGTGTGTTAGACTGACGTGATAACCAACTACACCACGACACCGGTGACGATTTAGCTGAATGAAATTATAATAGAAATAGAATGAGAATGAATAAATACGTTGCTTGCTTCCTCCTTCCAACTAAATTATATTTTTTTCGCATAAATATTTTTATTTTTTATAATTATTTAAAAATAATATTCCAATAAATATTACATATTTAAAAAAATATCTAGCGTACATTATAATATATAAAAACAATTATAGCTTTAATGATCATTTTAAGCAACTGCTACTAAAACATCAGCAGACACCAACATTCATTCATTTGCAACCACTATGAAACAGCCCCGACAAAACACACATCTCCCCAAAAAAAAAATAAATAAAAAAAAACAAAAACAACGCAATTTAGCATTTCTAGTACCGTTAGATCCGAGTGGATTTGAACCACCAACCTCTCAAAACCCTGGTCAGGGCATTGAGCGCTCTACCATTTTGAGCTTACAGATCTTCATAACATCACCAGAGTGATCTCGAAATATGCGACTTAACTTGGTTTTCGCTTCAAAAAAGAAACTATACAATAGAGCTAAAATCAAGACATTAGTTGCAAATTTATAACCAATCTGTCTGTTCCCAAAAAGTAATTAATTAATTCTATATTTCAGACATTAAAATTTCAAAATAAAAAAATAAAAAAAAAATTTCTACTTTTAATCCATACTAATAGAAACTACTTCAAAAACCGAAATGAAAAATGTCAAATCACTAATTTTGCGTAAATAAATTCAACTCTCCTTATTTTCAGACAAATCTATTATAATTGTCCTAAATTTATTTTAAAAAATATTATAGAACAAAACTATTCAACTTCAAATTAATGGATAATTTTGTAAAATTAAAAAATAATAAAAAAAGCTCAAACCAAGTGAAAAATAAATAAATCTATTAATTTTTATATGCATACATAAAATAATAATACGCTTAGAATTCAAACCCTTCATTAAATAAAAAAAAGATTCTAGTAGGTCAACAATTATTAATAAATTAAATACTTAGATAAATTAACCATACAATTTTTGCTTAAATATTTTTCCATATTGATTAGATTGCATTTTTATAAAAAAAAATAATTTATTAATTATAAATACAAAATTTACTACCAGAAAAAAAAAAGGTAATCCCAGAACCAGACGTTCAATCTAATCTGATTTTTACTTTTGCTTCAAATAAATCAAGAAATCGCCTTCCAAAGGCTGAAAGTAAATTTCGGGCATCCTAAGGTTCAGGAGATATAGCGGGAGAACTTTGGAAGACGGCAAGTAAAATTCGGACAAAACCACCTTTGATGTCGGCAAGATTTCCACATTACGATACAGATCCTATTAAATACTAAGTCCTAAAATCTAATTCCCAGAAACAACAGACATCCATTCTTCCAGTAAACATTAGAAATCCCACGAAAGAGAAACATTGCCATGCAAATATTTCAGATTAAGATGTTTAAGTCGACACATTTGGAAAAGATATTTAAGACTAGGTTAAGCAAGCCATTAGTAAAAGACGAGGAAAAAGAGTAGATGAGAGCTGATTTTTTCACAGTATGTGCATCAGGTTTTGGTTTAAGCATAGAGTTAAAACGACCCTATTTGCCGCTGGGCTTTGTTAGAGACATTTATAGAACATACATTACCCAATACAGACCCTTTATATGTTTTCATGAGCCTGTACAAGTTAAATATGACATAAAATAAAGGACAAATGCACAAAAAGAAACTCCTTGTAGAAGCTGAAATTATCATCATAATGAGCTCAAAAGCAACTTATAACTATTGTAAACGCTAAAGAACTATATAACTAACTAATGTTCCATCGAATTTGCAAAATCTACTTATTTCTGGCAATGAAAAGAAAAGAAAATCACAGGACTTAATTTTATCACCTCGGAGATGAGTATTATGGCCGTTCTGCACTTGAATCCAGATCAACTACCCTTCCTCCAAAAACCATTTGATGCCTATAGCAATCATCTCCACGATCAAGCAGCAGCATGCGAACAGACCACAGAGGCTTTCCATACACCAAACCACTTCTTAGCCCATCAAAACCAACAAATTACCAAGCACTAGTATTTAAAACACTATATTGCGTAATAACGTCAGTAACATTAATGACTTACAAAACCAACAAATTACCAAGCACTATATTTCAAACACTATATTGCATAATAACATCAGTAACATTATAGACTTACAATTTCCATCGCTCTCAAGCACCCACTACAAATACAACTCTTTGAAAATAAAGAGTACAACAAATTAAACCACCATAAGTTGTAAATTGACAACCACACGATCTTCCAACAGGCGATGATATTAGAAGAAATTTTTTACACTGCCACTGTAGTGGATTTATTTCAATTTACACATGCTTGGATAGACAATATTATAAATGCATAATAATAAGAAAACTAATTGTGAAACATGGACATCGTAATTACTTTTGCAATGGTGGTGTTGTAGTGTGTGTGTATAAATATATATATATATATATATATAGAATATATGTGACAGACCAACAAAACATTATATGAAAGCGACTTATGGCTCAAGTGAAACCAAATGTAATACACGACAATACCCTTCTGGCTTGAAATAAAAAATACCTACAACTATTTCTGCAAATATTAAACGCATTCCCTTTTTACCTTAGGCACAGTTACGCTGTTACGACGACCTCCACTAAATAAGAAATAACTGCCAATGTCAAACATACAAATCGGCTTTAGTTATGTCCTCTCGACCAGCAAAGAAAGCATTCCCCAGATGAACATTTTAGGAATATAATTCATGATGCTTCATAACGGCTTATTATAACAAATTCATATATCAAAAGAATATTAGAGAATACCTTTCAATCCAAATCCGATGAGTTGTGAATTGGTTGAGCAATTGATAAAACGTTGTGCTTGATTTGATGCGCCTGATAGCCTTTTCCGAGATGGATATGTTTATGGTTGGGGGATAAAATGAAAAAGCAGGACAAAACACGCAAGGAGAGGAGAACCCGGGCAAATCCCCGTGCGATCTCCTCTCAAAAACACAAAAGAGTAATTTTTATTAAGTACTTGGTGACCTGCCATGCAAGCGCACCTGCCATGGCAAAGGTCCGATGACAAAGATATCAACCAAAGAATTAAAGCCCCGTCCATCAATCAAACAATATATGGGCTTCTCGTCCTGATATATCTTCTACATCCAGAGACATGAATATAAACATATATATATGTGGAGATATATATTTTTCCGCCTCCTAACATCTGATCAAAACGTCTGCTACAAAAACCACAAATGAATTACAGGCAGACGCACTGATCTTGGCCGAGCGGATCCTTAAGGTGACAGGTCCTTTTACACCACCTGCAACAGCTACCAAAGAAAAAGGAATAGACACTTTCAACGGCTTTTTCATGACCCGAACCTGAAGCCACACAACCCACAATAAGACACGAAAAGGCGTAAATAGTAGTTTCAGATCCTTCTTGCTAATCACCAAAACAAGAAAACCATACCAGTCAGAAGATCAATTCAATGGACAGTTCGAAGTTGCAAGCTACACGACCATTGCAAGATCTATTCAGAAATACATATTCACAACATGTCTAGTAAAAATATTGTGGAAATATAACTAGCATATGAAGGAAAGCTGAGAGATCAATTATTACACAAACCTGATATCTACACGTCCCTATTTGAGTCAAGCCCTGAAACCACCATCTGAATATAGATCGGAAAACGATCCATACAACAGCGAAAGCCACAATCCTTGAGAAGAAGCCATTAAGAGGAGATCTGAACCAGAAAAGTTAGGCAGAGCTTGTAGAAAGAGAAAGAAAGAAATACGGTAAGATATGGAAGAGAAGGTGCGGCTGTAATATCATTATATAGCGGCAGTGAAGAAATGGACGAACATGATTAATAGACGTTTGGAAAAATCGATGGATAAGAAACAACCAACGTGGCTGAGTTGTCGGCTTGTTTGTTGCCTTATTTGACATCGAGGCGGTGGTACAAAATGAACGGCCTACATAAAGCATGAGCTGGCTACCAGATAATTTTCGATACCGTTACGTTTACGCATGTTTGACTAGTCAAACACGGCATTATGTCAGGTTTTTTTATGGCTTAATTTCACTGATGGTCACCGTTACCGATTACATTAGCGATCCTAATTTTTAATTTGTTACTATATTAACTTTAGTTGAGGCTTCACTAAAAGAAGGAATGAGGAAGAAATTTTGGGTTCATATCTTATTAAATACATTTATAGAGAAGGACAAATAGTCTTAATTGTCATTAAATTTAAGTTAAATTTAATCGTCCCTTATAATAGAATCCAAATAATAGTGATTTACACAAATTTTAATTGATGTTTCAATAAAAGGAATCTATTAGGTTTTCTATTAGAGAATTAACGAAATGCTGACGTGCAAATGAGAATGATTGTGGTAGTAAAAAGTAAACTACATCAGTTCTGTCTAATCAACTTCTTGACTCCAAATCATCCTCTCCTATTTTCTCTATTGCCTTATTATCCCTTCGATCATCGTTCTAAAAAAAGCATTAATTTGATTAAATTTTACTTTTTTGTAATCCATTCTTGTGAGACTGAATATTGTATTTCTCCTATTCACACATGGACAAAACAGGAGTATTCAAGCCTAATAGACATGGAGACCAGAGCAAGTTCTTTTTCGACAGGCTCTCAAAGTTAGAATCCGATACATTTTCTTATATTCATTGCTCGGAGTTTAATTACGATCATCATGTTAATTTTTTGAGGTTGTTGTATGTTCCTGCAGATTACTTTTAGACTCCTTGGATTCTATCAAGTCTGCCGTTGGTATACTTGAGGTATTAATTGCATTTGGTTGTGAAGAAATCACAGAGAGTTGCATCCAGTACCTAGAGGTTGTTCCTTGGGAGGATAAGAAAGAGGAAGAAATCATGTTATATATATAAGAAAACCCTAGTGTTATGACCTATTTCTCTAGGCCAAACTAGTACTAAGATATGGGTAAGTTTAAAATCTCCAAACCCCCTAGTCAACTTAACATATTCACTCAGATACATAACAACTCATTTCATACTACAATTGGCCCTAAGATTCACTGTTCAAGCAATATATGTAATAATGCAATAATTAATAAATATAGGACTATTCAACCCAAATCTAATTTCTCAATTCCATGTCATGATGTACCTATTTAACAATTCACATTATTACTAATACTTCAAATATTACAAGTCATATATATTACAATCGTAGAAATTCTAATAACTTTTTACAGTCTAACAAGATATGGATTCCCAAGGGAAAATTCCTAGCAAATTTTGATAGAAAATCAACGCTATGGTTGGCTTTTCTATATAGATGAGAAATATTACAGTTCCATCACTGTGCATGAGGTTCTTGATAGCAATAACCAACTGAAAAACACCACCATTTGAGATCAAATTACCTCTACAAGTTGGACAACAATAGAGTTATCACACTCTATTATGAGGTACTAAGTTTCTAAGCTTTAAGTCATCTTAAGCCTCTTTACATAGCCCAAAGTTTTGCCTCCAGTACTGAATAAGTACCAACTCTAGTAACAAAGCCTTGAATCCATATACTTGTGTAGTCACTTAGTAAACCACCTTCACAGGTTAGGCTATCCATAAGAGAATCATTTGTGTTGAGTTTGTAAAAAAGGCAAAGAAGAAGGAGACCAAGAAATCCATAACTCTTTTTTTTTAGCAGAATTATTACTTGGGTTTGAAACCACCATATCAACCATGAAAAAATCCTTAGCAGAAGAGAGGATGTCAAGCACCACCATCGTGATTAGCGAGAGCTCACTATTAAAACCCTTAAATTCTGATGCTTCCATAACTTCCAGCAAGCCACACAAAAAATAATGGCCCAAAGCGTCCCAGAACTGTGGATTACTTTGCTTTTCAAATTGTTAAGGAACCAAATATTAAACGGGATCACAGGGTCATAGAAAGAAACCATATTGGAGCTTAAATACCAGCCCATACTTGACTAACATAAACACAATATCTAAAACCATAGTGATAGGTCTCATACATACGTATGCACATCATACAATATGGCTCTCCATTTAGATATCTTTTCATTCGTTCAACATTGGTTAGAAGCTTATTATGAAAAGTTTAACCACAGAAATAGTCGAATCTGCTGAGATCCATGCCAACGCCAAATAAAAGACCAATCCCCAAGACTTTCAATGTTAATATGCATGTTAACCATTAATAGGCAAATTTGAATGAAAATTGGCTTGAGCTCATGAAACGCCAACAAATCTAATTAGGACCATGTCCAATAGATGGAGGAAGACAACAATTATACAAGTGAGAATTGAATTCGAAAGAAAAGAGGAAATTCTAAGTCAATTCCAATTCCTATTCTCAAGATAATCAGCAATACAATCATCCATAAGATCAATAGGAACTTCTAGTATAGCCACCTCGTAAAGAATCACACCCTCTATGAGCCAGTGATACTGCCAAAACTTGACTGAGAGACCATTGCCTACCGAGTACATTAGATCCTAAAGCATCGTCCAAGTATCAATAATATCATTAGCAAGAAGGGAAGCTTTCTAAGGAGTATTAGCCTACGGAACCTGATAGGTCTTATATTTTATAGTTTAATTTTTATTAGGATTTTTAGCATTTTTAATTACTTAGATTAATTTTTGTTTAGATTTATTTATGTTTTTAATTAAGTTTTCTTGATTCTTGATAAGCTTGATTTGAAGGGTTTTTAGCAGGAAAATAGCCAAAATTTGCATCAAAGAAGGTTGGAGTCGAAAAATGAAGATTAAAAGCTCAACATGACCAAGTCAGTAAAAAACACGTGTCTCCAAGAAAGCTGAAAATTCAAGTAGACTGAATTTAATTGTTTAGCCCTTGTAGATTTGAAGCCTAAGCGTGCTTATGCATGGAGCTACATGGGAATGATAGAAGACTTACCTTGTTTGAGTTCCGGCCCTATTTTATGAAAAGAGGACTCCTAATTAGGAAGAAATATTATTTGAGTAGGAAATTTTAAGAAATACAACACAAAATAAATTTCCTACTCAAATAATATTTCTTCCTAATTAGGCCAACTAGTTTCCTACTTGAATTTGAAGACACCTACGAAGTTTATATAAAGAGAGATCACTACAACAATTCGGAGCGTGGGGAATTTGGAAGCTTGGATCTTAGATCTTTGTTCTACTTTTCTCTTAGTTTTCTTTTTTTTAAGACTTTAAGCATTCAAGTTTGTGTAAAGAATCAAGGAAGCCATCCACGCTATTCGTTGACTAGTTTTTATATCTAAACTCATAATCTTGTTTCTAATTTTCATTATTCATATTGCCTATGAAATTATTTTCAAGTTTAATTGATTTTTATTTAATTATTATGTCGAGCTAAACTTTTATGCTAAAAATTTGATGTAGCTTAATTTATATTCCAATTTATAATATTAGATTTGGTTTTCCTCGTTCAAGGTATAATTTATTATTGAACTTAATGCTTTAAAGTAGAGTTTCTAACATGGATTGATTTATTTCATTAATCACTATTGGGAGAAGGGATTTTGATATGAAAAATGTAATAAACTACATGGAATAATAACTTGATGCATAAGCTATATGGTTTAACTCATGGGAGGTTTTCATATGGTTAACGACCTTATGTTATGAATTCATAAACAAACCGTAAAACATAATAATTAGATTGGGTTAAAATAGCTAATAATACATCAAGAGAGCTTATTAGTAACTTTAGAGTTGTTTCTTCTACTTGAACAATTAAAATTAATTATCAGACTAATAAAATAAATTGGATAGAATGAAGTGAAATCAAAATCCTTAGTAGCTTTTAATCCTTAATTTCTTTTCATAGATCTTGTTTGATTTCTTATTGCTTTCGTTTATTTCTTTTATTTTTCAATCTATTCTCTTTATTGTCATTTAAATAATAGTAGGTTAACACAATTTTGGTATTTGATATACAATCTTCGTGGGGCGATACTCTACTCGCTCTTTCTTACTTATTTGCGATTTCGTGCTGTTGCGAATTTGCCTTGTTAAGTTTTTGGCGTCGTTGCCGGGGATTGGCGTTACCAATATCAATACTAATTACCCTATTATTAATTTTAACATTTATTTTTCTGTTACTTTAATTTCTCTTTTACAAGAAATTTCAGGTGTTTTATGCAAAGAAGATCTCTTAGTTTTGGACCTTTGATTTTTTTACCCAGAAATTGAAAGGACTTGCCGAAGAAACAAGGATGCGAGAAGAGAACGAGAGCATGAACAAATAAGACGAAAACATGGCTCTCGAAGAAGTGGAATTAGAGGATTTACTATTGCAAGAAGAACAACAAGTTTTGTAACATCAGCTCAATCGAGATAATCAAAGGTCCCAACCTCCTATTCGCACCTTGTAAGATTACACAACTTCTTCTCTTAATGGGGCCACTTCAAGTATCACCAGATCTAGGGTGGAAGCTAATAATTTTGAGATCCAGCCTATAATTATTCAAATGCTATCCACCTCAATTTAGTATGGAGGTTTGCCTAGTGAAGATCCCAATGCCCACATCATAAATTTTTTGGAGATTTGTGATACTTTCAAGCAAAACAGAGTTTCTGAAGATGCCATAAGATTGAGACTATTTCCCTTCACTCTAAGGGATAAAGCACATTCTTGGTTACAATCATGCCCTGCTGGAAGTTTCATTACTTGAGAGGAACCAACCTGAAAATTTTTTAGCAAAATTCTTTCCATCTTCAAGACTACAAAGCTTAGCAATGAGATAATAACCTTTGCCTACCATGATCAAGAGAGTTTGTATGAAGCTTGAGAGAGATTGAAAGACCTATTGAGGAAGTGTCCACACCATAACTTACCCAAGTGGTTGCAGGTACAAACTTTCTATTATGCATTGTCTCATAACACGAAGATCACTTTAGATACTGCTGCTGGAGGTTCTTTCGAAAGGAAGGGGATTGATGAGGCATATGATTTCATAGAAGAGATGACGAGCCCATTACCAAAATACCTTCGAAAGGAAGAAGCCTGTAGAAATTTATGAGATTTATGCCATCACCGCATTGAATGCCAAAGTAGACAATATGGTAAAGAAATGAAATTTGTTGACCACTAACTCTGTTAATTCTATTGTATAAGCATGTGACAGGAGTAATGGACAAGATGGAGTCGGAGAATACATGTTGGATAATCTCAATCCTCAAACTTTGGAGCAAGTCAACTACGTGATGAATCAAGGAAGGAAGAATTATCCATATTCGAACTCTTATAATAGCAGGTTGTGAAATCATCCTAATCTTTCTTATGGGAATTTAAACAATGCCTTGAATGCACTACCAGGTTTTCATCCTCAAGAGAAAAAGCCTCATGATGATCTCCTCACTACTCTCTCTAAATCTCACATGGATTTCATGAATGGAACTCGGGAGAATCATAGGATACAATAAGAGAATCATAGGGTCCAACAAGCTACGATAAGGAATTTGGAGATTCAAATGGAACAATTTGCAAACATGATGGCTTCTAGACCTCAACCTAGTAACACTGAGAAAAATCCTAAAGAACAGGTACATGCTATCACTTTGAGGAATAGGTAGTAATTGGAGTATCCACCTAGAAAGGAGGTAGATAAGTAAGAAGAGGAAAAGAGGAAGATCCCCATTATTGATCTTGAAGAGAAAGAGGAAGTCAAGCCTTATGCTCCAACTATCCATTTTCCACAAAGGCTAAAGCAATCATAAGATGATAAAAGTTTCTTTAAATTTCTTGATGTCTTTAAAAAGATCTAAATAAACATCCCTTTTGCTGAATCTCTTGCTCAAACGCCCAGCTGTGCAAAGTTCTTGAAGGATATCCTTTCCAAGAAGAGGAAGATTGATGATCAAGGAACGGTAATGTTGACGGAGGAGTGTAGTGCAATCATTCAAAATAAATTGCCTCCAAACTTAAGATCTAGGAAGTTTTTCTATCCCTTGCAATATTGGAAATCTTGATTTTAAGAAAGCTTTGGCTAATTTAGGTATAAGTATTAATCTTATGTCTTATGAAGTTTTCAAGATGCTAGGAATGGGTGAGCTGAAACCTACGAGAATATCTTTACAATTAGTGAATCGATCGATCAATCAAATATCCAAAAGGTATTGTAGAAGATGTGCTCATCAAAGTAGGTAAGTTTATTTTTTCTATTGATTTTGTTATTCTTCACATAGATGAAGATAGAGAAGGATCACTTATCCTTGGTCGACCTTTCCTTGCAATCGCAAGAGCACTGATTGATGTCTATGAAGGTAAGCTAACCTTAAGGGTAGGTCAAGAAGAGTTTTTTTTTATGTTCTTAAATCTTGCAAGTATCCCATGGATTCTAATGATTTCTTTATAGTTGATGTTATTGATAATTGTATAAAAGACACCTTGTATGTTAAAGAAAAATTGGACATTAATAAAGGTGACATAACCATTAACATTCAAAGCATCAAAGATGAGTAAAAGGGTTAACTACCCAGGCAAGAACTGAAACAACTCCCTTCCCATTTAAAATATGCATTTTTAGGTGAGAATAATTCTTTTTCTATTATTATTTCTTCTCACTTATCACTTGATCAAGAGAAAAGGTTGTTGCAGGTTTTAGGAAAGCATAAGAAAGCTTTAGGGTGGATAATTTTATATTTGAAGGGAATCAATCCAAGTATGTGTATGCACAAAATTTTGATGGAAGATGACTACAAGCCTGCAATCGAGCACCAAAGGAGATTAAATCCAAACATGAAGGAAGTAGTCAAAGCAGAAACTATTAAGCTCTTGGATGTCGGCATCATCTATCCAATCTCGGATAATAGTTAGGTAAGCTCATTTAAGTTGTTCCAAAGAAGGGAGGTATGACAGTTATCACTAACAAGAATAATGAGTTGATTCCTACTAAAACTGTCACAGGTTGGCGAATGTGTATTGATTATTGAAAGTTGAACAAAGCAACAGCAAAGATCACTTTCCTTTACCTTTTATTGCTTCTTGGATGGTTATTCAGGATATTTTCAAATACCTATAGCTCTCGAGGATAAAGAGAAAACTACTTTCACTTGTCCATATGGTATTTTTGCTTATAGGAGAATGCTTTTTGGGTTGTGCAATGCACCTGCGACTTTTCAAAGGTATATGATGTCCATATTTTCTGACATGGTTGAAAAATTCATTAAAGTATTTATGGATGATTTCTCTGTTTTGGTTCTTCTTTTGATTCTTGTCTTTATAACCTGTTGCGTCTCTTTTGAGTTCCCGCAAGTATACGGATCGCAACGTAGTAATAAAAAGATCGATCCCACGAGGAACGAGTTAAGTCCACTTTTACTACTTTATTCTTAATTTTATGTTTACAGAAATTCAAATGTGAAATGATTGATCTATATTTCTAGTTATGTTAAAACTGATTAATTCTTAATTCTATAGATAAGTGTGTAGTAGCATACTTAGAAAAATTGATCGTGCACAGGATTTTCTTCTTCTATATCAAAGCATGTAACATACAATAAATAATTCTTTAATCACATATAGTAAAATATAATCCAACCTCTCGGTATAGAATTATTCTATCTATTATATGTATTTCTACTTATAATAAATATCTTATCTTGTTAAATATTAAACCTAGTGCTTATTCTTTGATTATTTCAATAAGATAGATTTAATTTTGACAAAACAAGTGAAACATGCATATGTAAATTCAACTAAGTGAATTTTATCTCTTTAATCTTTACTAAACTATTTCTTTCTAAGAATATAATTTAGTAAACTTGATTAAATAAAGATCAAAAGATAAGTTAAAGAACTTTTATTGAATGAAACCAATTGATATTGTTGCTTTGTATAGAAAAGTAATGAAGACAACATACAACAAGTCTTAAAAAAAACAAGAGAAAGAAGTAATCAAACTTAAGCCTCCGGAGGGCGCACACCTCGAGGAACTTCTTGATGTTCTTGGCATAAACAATAATAAGTGACTCTCATCAACTTACTTCTAAATACTACAATCACACTTTCCTATTACTAGTGTTTTTTCTCTCTTTACACTTAATATCTGAATCTCAATCTAATTCTGGATCTAGATGTTTTCTTCCTTCACTTGGATTGCTATTTACAGAAGAGGAGAATGATGTTGGTTATGATGGTGATTGGTTGGCCAAGAGGTGCTTCAAGTGACTTCTCTTGGGAAGAGTCCCAACCTATGCATGGGAAGACATGATTTTCTGATGAAAGGGCAGCAATTTACATCTCCTGGAAACACGACTCGCGCTCGCGAGGTTCAAGGTCGCGCTCGCAACTTGTGCTTTATAACTCTCTGCCTCTCTTGAGTGCTTCTCGCGCTCGTGCAGATGAATGTCGCGCTCGCGATCTTTACCTGTAAACTCTCTGACTCTCTGGAGAGCTTCTCGCGCTCGCGCAGCTGAATGTCGCGCTCGTGACTGATGTTTTGATGCCTTTTGAATCCTCTGGTATATGAGTTGCGTGCGCGACTGCAGGTAGCGCTCGCGACTTTATCATTTCTTCTTTTCCAACGCGACATCATTCGCGTCGCGAAGTTTCCTAGGTGAATTCTTCCATACTTAGTCAACTTTTTGGTCCTCTTTTTCTATAAAAGCAAGCCTTTTCATTCCTTTGCTTAAATTGTATTCCTACAATCACTTTAAAACAAGAACAACACGAGCAAACGTAAAATGTATAAAAACAACATACAATCATGCAAATTATATGAAAATAACATAACAAAATTTGCCCGCTTTGCGAGGCTATCGTAACCTCTCTCTAGTGATGTAGTGATGTGAGAATACCAACCTTATTCTAAATTAGGAAAAATGCCATTTTATGGTTAGTGAAGACATTGTTTTAGGTAATAAAATTTCCAAGAAGGGAATTGAGGTAGACAAAGCCAAAATCGATGTAATTGAAAAACTACCTCCTCCAAATTCAGTGAAGGAGGTAAGAAGTTTTCTTGGCCATGCAGGTTTCTATAGAAGATTTATCAAGGGCTTCTCAAAAATCACAAAATATATTTGTAATTTATTAGTTAAAGATGTTCCGTTTGATTTTAATGAAGAGTGTTTAGTTGCTTTTAACAGGTTGAAGAATGAATTGATTCAGCTCTTATTATTGCAACATTGGATTGGAGCTTACCTTTTGAACTCATGTGTGATGCTAGTGATCATACCATATGAGCTGTCCTTGGGCAAATGAAAGAAAAGAAATTACATGTCATTTATTATACAAGTCTTACATTGAATGATGCATAATTAAATTATGTCACAATCGAGAAGGAGCTTCTAGCTATTAATTTTGCTTTTGATAAATTTAGTGCATATTTAATTGGAGCTAAAACTATAGTCTATAATGATCATTCGACAATTAAATATTTGTTAGACAAAAAAGATGCAAAGCCTAGACTAATTCGTTGGGTTTTTCTTTTATAGGAATTTGATTTGGAGATTCGAGACAAGAAGGGAACCGAGAACCTTGTAGCTGATCACTTGTCAAGGCTTGAGTTGGGGGAAGAAAGCCTGGAAGAGATACAAATTAATGAAGACTTCCGCCATGAACATCTTGTTCTCATAGCAAGTTTACAAGCTCTATAGTATGTATATATAGTCAACTATCTTGCTTGCAAGATTACTCCTCCTAATCTTTTTTATCAACAAAAGAAAAAAAATTCTTTCATGATCTTATATATTACTATTGGTAGGGGTGGCCACGGTTTTGGAACCGGCGGTTCCGATTCCAAAAAAACAGGAACCGGAATCGAATCGAAAAGTTTCGGTTTCGGTTCCAGTTCCGGTTTGGAACCCAACGGTTCCGGTTCCGATACGGTGACCAAACCGACAGTTCCGATCGATTTTCCGGCGAATCGCATCATTTTAAATTTTAAATTTTAAAGACGGGTTTTAAAAAAAAAATACTTAAAGATAAAAAATTAAAAAATACACCTAAAGAATTAAAAAATACTTCAATTAAATTTATTTTTTTAAAGACTTGAACATAATTATTTTTTTAAAAAAAACTTTTTCAACTGAATTTATTTTTTGTTTAAAAAATTTTGAACATAATTTAAAAAAAAAAGGGCTTGAACTTTTAGTTCGGCCTTCCTCCAATCATCCACGCATGATTGTGCTTC
Source organism: Jatropha curcas (assembly GCF_041381405.1). Lineage (NCBI taxonomy): Eukaryota > Viridiplantae > Streptophyta > Magnoliopsida > Malpighiales > Euphorbiaceae > Jatropha > Jatropha curcas. The sequence goes on from NC_143154.1 coordinate 7,410,301, forward strand.
TAATGAATCGGGTGTCATACGAGATCGTGTTTCATCAAGTATGTTTCCTCCTTGACTAAACGCTTGTTCAACAGCAACAGTGGAGACCGGAGCTGCTAAAACTTGTTTTACAATTAAAGAAAGAATTAGAAAAGTATTTGCGTGACGACTCCACCAATCTAAAATTGGAAAATCAGTATCTGCATAATCATTACCAAACTCAAAAGAAGTGGTTAGATAATTATCAAATTCAGAAAAAAACTGGATTCCCTTGTTCTTTTTTGTCTTTGTAGTAAAACTTGTTGAGCACCACTTACCCTTTGTGTTGGAAATTGTTGAATATTAGATTGAGAAGAATTAGAAGTAGATGAACTAGAAAATTAAACAAATTCATTATATAATTGCATAATATTTTGTTTAACTTCATGCAATACTACATTTATATTAACATTATCTTCTACATCAAGATTTAATACTTCATAATAAATAGTCAAATAATCACATAAAACATCAATTTTACATCTAGGATCAAATACAATAGCAACAAGATAAAGGGGTGGTATATTTTTAAAATAAGATAACCATTTTTTTTCATTGAAAAAATACAATATTTTAATATACAATCATTTTCAAATTCTTGGAGTGCACTAACAATATTAATACACATAGGTAAAAATAAATGAGATGTGGGATAATAAACCCCACTAAATTTATAGGTAGCATCATTAAAAATGTTTAAAATATCTAAAATTTTTGCACAAATATCCCAATTTTGTGGATATAAATTAATATCTTCAATATTATTAGTAACAAAAAAGCATAATAATTCTTTATAAGAAAAAGACTCGTTTAGTAATTCATATGTTGAATTTCAACAAGTTGGGACATCCCTTGGAAAACGTTTTGGTCTTTTATTATTTTCTTTACAAAATTTAGCCCAACTTTTCATCACTTGGGGATGTCCCCATAAATATGAAATAGCTTTTTTAATTGGAGAAATAAAAGATTCAAGAATTTTTAAACCATCTTGTACACATAAATTTAAAACATGGCATGCACATCTTATATGAAAAAATTTTCCACCAATATTTGGTTCACAAATATTTTTAAGTTCAATAATTGATTTAGTATTAGCAGAAGCATTATCAAATGAAATTGAAAAAATTTTGTTTGTCAACTTATATTCATGTAAAATTGAAACAATTATTCTATAAATATTATTTGCAGTATGTTTATCATCAAAAATACGAAATGCAATAATTTTTTTTTGAATTTTCCAATCATCATTAATCCAATGACATATAATACCCATATAAGAATGCATTTGCCAATGATCACTCAAAATATCACAACAAATTGAAACACGAATTTTCATTTGAGAAAATAAAAGCTCTAACTATTTTTTTCCTTTATTATATAAAGAAATAATAGTTCGTTTTACAGTATTTCTTGGCACTCTTTTAGCAGAAGGATTTAAAGCTTTTTGACAATAATTATTAAAACCTACTTTTTCACCAAAACTAAAAGCTAAATGTTTCATATAAATCATTTTTGCTAATTCTTCTTTTTGTATTTTTTCAGAATATTGAAATAAAGAAAGGTTAGAAGATGCGTACCCGAAAATTTGTGTTTGAGACCGATCAACTCCTATTCTTGTTGGATGTTTTGTCTTTAAATGCTTTCAAAATGATCCATAGCCACCCGCTTGTTTAAATTTATAAGATTTTGCACAATAATTGCAAATTACATCGTACATTTTCTCACCTTTGAATTTTTTCGTGAAATGAATGGCGAATATGTCGGAACTTTGTCTTGCTCTTCCAATAATTTGTGCTCGTTGCTCTTACTCTTCTTGTAATTAGTCATTAAATTCAGATTCTTGTGTTGGAATTTTCAAATTTTCATTTGGATATCCCTCAAAATTAAATTGGTTGGGAGTGAAATCATAGATGTTGTTTGTAGGGATAGATGAATATTGTGTTTCTCCAATCTTTCCCTTGCCCTTACCCGAATTTGAGTTTCCTCCACTTGCCATTATATGATAATAAGATATAATTTGGAAAATTGAATAAAAAAAATTAGAGAGAATAATAACTTAATAAGAGAGATTGTATAGTAGAAAAAAATAATATAGAGTAGAGTGTAGTAGAGTGTAGTAAATTGTAGAGAGAGTAAGTAGAGAGAGTAGAGATTTTTTTGTGATGAATTTGTAAATGAAATGAGGTATTTATAATAAATCCAAAAAATTATTTTTCCAACAATACCCTTGAAACTAGCCGTTATGTAGCCGTTTATGGCTGTTGGGAGGGGTAATTAAGAGATTTCACAACAAAATTTAAAAAACAAACACAACTGATAGTTTATAACGGCTAGAATCGGCGGTTCTAACCGAACGGGGAACCGACGGTTCCAATCCGGTTCTGATCGGTTTTCTGGAACCGCTGGTTTCGGTTCCAGAAATCTAGAACCGGAACCGAACTGAAAATCTCCAGTTCCGATTCCGATTCAGCCCGGTTCCGGTTCTCACCGGTTCCGGTTATGGTTTGGGACCGTTCGAACCGACAGTTCCGGTTCCCGAAACCGTTATATGGCCACCCTTAACTATTGGGAGGAGCCTTTCTTGTTCAAGTATTATAGTGACCAGCTCTTTAGACGATGTGTGTCAGAAGAAGAGATAGAGAGTGTTCTTCATTTCTGCCATTCAATGGAATGTGGAGGACATTTTGGAGCAAGTAAGACGGTAGCACGTATACTAGAAAGTGGTTTTTATTGGCCTAACTAATTTAGATGCTTTTAACTTTGTTCGTCCTTGTGATTATTGCCAAAGGTTAGGGAATATCTCCAAAAGACATGAGATGCCATCGACATTCTAGAAGTGGAGAATTTTGATATGTGGGCTTGGATTTCATGGGACTGTTCCCATCTTCTTATTCTAACTAATACATCTTAGTGGTGGTGGATTACGTCCCTAAATGGGCAGAGAGGCTGTTGCTCTTCCCAATAATGATGCCAAGAGTGTGATTAACTTCATCAAGAAATACATTTTCACACGTCATGGTACCCCTGCAATAATCACGGATGGAGGTAAGCATTTTTGCAATAAGTATCTAGAATCTCTTCTTTCAAAATATGGTGTCACTCATTGTGTAGGTATCCCATACCATCCACAAACAAGTGGATAAGTAGAAGTAACAAATAAGGAGGCTTTTACAGGTTCACATGAGTATAATTCTAAAAGTTCTAAGGCCACTAGTCTCCGAAATCCCGCTCATCGCTATATTTATAGATTTTTAGCTCGAAGAATTTTTTGGAAGAAAAGATAGTGATGGTGTGGTAGGGGTTAATGAATTGTATTTTTTTGTAGGGTATTGAGAATGGGATTAGGCTAAATGTTGGGTATTGTTTGGGTTTGAGATGGAAGAAAGTAGCAAAGGGAAACACGGGTAGTATAGTGATGGGGAGTTTCATCACTAGGATTCGGTAATATCTTCGTATGTTCAACCCTGAGAGAACCCCTTAGTGCTGCTGGATAACGACAATAATAACCGTTTAGACATTATGGTGATGGCCCGAATGAGGATGGTAGTTAGGCATGGAGATACTTACTGGTTGGCTGGAATTAATGACCAACCCGCGGAGGACACTTTGGATGAGAAAGCTGAGGTTGGAGTAAAAGGAGATGACGGTGGAGCTAACATAAGAAATATACCTTCTACTTTTTTGCTTTTTCTGGTGTAGGTCCTTTACACCCGGAGTCGCAAGTCGAAACCGATGAGGTGTTAGCTCGTATCCTATCAAGGATGGATGTGTTCGACAATCGAATGCAACACATGGAGAGTATGATGTCTGACCATTTTTCCAGCCTTGACATATCATATGGAAGCATTGATTCCCGTCTTGACATAATGCAAAATCAATACACGGGTTTGAATGCTCAACTTCAGATGATCATCCACATGTTGTAGCCTCCTCCTCCACCACCTCCTTCTGCAAATTGAACCTTTTGCTTTATTCTTGTTGTTTTTATTTATTTCATTTTCATGTTTAAACTTTTTTCTGTTTTGTGTTTTTTATTTCTTGAACCGTGTTTCATACTTTATTGTTTCGTTTCTTTTGCTGGATATTTCATTTTAATTCTGTTATCTAGTTTCTCCCTCTCTTTTTAGCTTTTAGCCATTGGATTCTATTCCCTCATATTCCTTAAATTTTCATTATATTCCTCAATAAAATGGTGGTAAGAGGCTCCTAGCTCATTTTTATTCATAATTCTAAAACAAAGTAGAATTTCCTTTGCATCAGAATTTTAAATGCTCACATTCAAGAAGAGATGATCTAGGCATTCTTTGTTTTAAACTCATACTAGTGTTAGAACCCGCGCGATGCACGGAGCAATATTAAAGGATGAAATAATCTTTTATAACATCATTAAACAAATAGTAAAATTATATAATAAAATGATAAATTATATCTCATTGAGGTATGCTGAAAAGATGCAATGTTAAGATATGTCTTCTTAAGCATCCTGCGAAGCCTTTCATAAGATATGCAATAGTAAAACCATACATGGTGAGGATGTTGGATTTTTTCCAAAAAGATTTGGAATGAATCAAACGGGCTTGATATATTTTATTTAATAAAATGGTTTTCTCCTTATTAAACCCGTTTAATCCTCGGAAAAAAGGTTCTCTGACTTTGACAAGAGTTTTATTATGAAGTCGCCACTCTTATTAGGGAAAATCTCGGATTAGCCGATTCTTTAGAATCAACTAATTCGATTTTAAACCAGAGATAGGGTCTGGGAGTTAGGTACGAGATGGGAAGGTGTTAGGCACCCATCTCGCCCGGCTAAGCTAGCCTCCTACTTGTCCATTAATTCATAATAATTTGTTAATGCAATTAACTAAAATTGAGATGTAAAAACTTTTATGCATTTTTGGAAAACGTGTCAAACATATATTCAATCTCATCCATACAACATAACATAAATCAACCAAAGAAGGGGAAGTGAGGAGAATAGAGTTACAAACCAACCTAATCATTACATTCTACCCTTAAACCCTCCAAATTTCCTAAACCCAAATAATAATTACATCAAGCATAATAGGAATCCCATTAAGGACCCATTTACATTTTGCAATAAGAAGCTTAAATGAAACATAAATCCAAAACACAAGCAACAATCATAATGGATAACAAGTAACCACATAATTACATATTAATCACAAGATCATAACATAATCAATCATCCAACCATCATGAATATGATGAATGTAAATGATACAAAATTAACAAATAAAAGGGTTAGCACAATAACAATGAACATTAAACTAAATAACAAGAATTTAAAGGATAGAAATAATAAAGAACAGAAATGATAAAGTGCTAGTAAAGTAAAGGATAATAATTAAATGACATAAATTTAAAGGTTTTACATGATTAAGCTCATGATCTTGATGTCCATCCTAGAAGGATGAACAAATTCATCAATCACTGCCCTCAATCATGTTTTATGTGTTTAGTTGATCCATATATGACCTAATACGCATCACGAACCTTTTAAGGTCGAAGCTTGGCCATCGGATCACTAAATCACGAACCTGCTGGCCAACCTTCAGATTCCTCAAGATAATGTGCTTATCATGCCATTGTTTAGTACAATCTCTATAAATCTTGGCATTTTCATAAGCGTGGAGCCTAATTTCATCCATCGTGTTCAATTGAAGCAACCTCTTCTCTCCTACCTCTTTGACATTAAAGTTGAGAAATTTAATTGCCCAATATGCCTTGTGTTCTAACTCGACAGGTAGATGACATGCCTTACCATAGATAATACGATACGGGGACATACCGATTGGTGTTTTGAAAGCAGTTCTATAGACCCAAAGAGCGTCGTCGAGTTTCTTGATTGACCAACTGTAGTCTCTAATATTTTTTTGATCTCCTTATTTGTTACTTCTACTTATCCACTTGTTTGTGGATGGTATGGGATACCTACACAATGATGGACACCATATTTTGAAAGAAGAGATTCTAGATACTTATTGCAAAAATGCTTACCTCCATTCGTGATTATTGCAGGGGTACCATGACGTGTGAAGATGTATTTCTTGATGAAGTTAATCACACTCTTGGCATCATTATTGGGAAGAGCAACAGCCTCTGCCCATTTAGGGATGTAATCCACCACCACTAAGATGTATTTGTTAGAATAAGAAGATGGGAACAGTCCCATGAAATCCAAGCCCACATATCAAAATTCTCCACTTCCAGAATGTCGATGGCATCTCATGTCTTTTGGAGATATTCCCTAACCTTTGGCAATAATCACAAGGACGAACAAAGTTAAAAGCATCTAAATTAGTTAGGCCAATACAAACCACTTTCTAGTATACGTGCTACCGTCTTACTTGTTCCAAAATGTCCTCCACATTCCATTGAATGGCAGAAATGAAGAACACTCTCTATCTCTTCTTCCGACACACATCGTCTAAAGAGTTGGTCACTATAATACTTGAACAAGAAAGGCTCCTCCCAATAGTTAAGGGTGGCCATATTACGGTTCCGGGAACCGGAACCGTCGGTTCGAACCGGTCCTGAACCGTAACCGGAACCGGTGAGAATCGGAATCGGGCCGAACCGGAACCGGAACCGGAGATTTTCGGTACGGTTCCGGTTCTAGATTTCTGGAACCGAAACCGGCGGTTCCAGAAAATCAGTCGGAACCGGATTGGAACCGTCGGTTCCCTGTCCTGTTAGACTCGCCGGTTCGAACCCACGGTTCTAGCCGTCATAAACTGTCAGTTGTGTGTTTTTTTTTTTTTAAATTTTATTGTAAAATCTCTTAATTACCCCTCCCAACAGCCATAAACGGCTACATACCGGCTAGTTTCAAGGGTATTTTTGGAAAAATAATTTTTTGGATTTATTATAAATACCTCATTTCATTTACAAATTCATCACAAAAAAATCTCTACTCTCTCTACAATATACTACACTCTACTATACTCTACTCTATATTATTTTTCTCTACTCTACAATCTCTCTTATTAAGTTATTATTCTCTCTAATTTTTTTTATTCAATTTTCCAAATTATATCTTATTATCATATAATGGCAAGTGGAGGAAACTCAAATTCGGGTAAGGGCAAGGGAAAGATTGGAGAAATACAATATTCATCTATCCCTACAAACGACATCTATGATTTCACTCCCAACCAATTTAATTTTGAGGGATATCCAAATGAAAATTTGGAAATTCCAACTCAAGAATCTGAATTTAATGAGCAATTACAAGAAGAGGAAGAGCAAGAGCAAGAGCAACGAGCACAAATTGTTGGAAGAGCAAGACAAAGTTCCGACATATTCGCCATTCATTTCACGAAAAAATTCAAAGGTGAGAAAATGTACGATGTAATTTGCAATCATTGTGCAAAATCTTATAAATTTAAACAAGCGGGCGACTATGGATCATTTTGGAAGCATTTGGAGACAAAACATCCAACAAAAATAGGAGTTGATCGGTCTCAAACTGTTTTCGTTGAAAATCCCCCCGAAGGACCCGAAAACATCCTTTTTGTGATTTTTGATGAAATGTGTTTATTTTTTATACGGTGCCGATAAATCGGTCTTATAAACAATTTTGAGTCGCCACCCATTGTTTAGGCAATGGGACCGTTTTTATAAAAATGACTTCATTTTAAACCCAATTTTGTTTTAAGGCCAAATTATTTTAAAAGACTGGTCAGGCGCACCAATGCGATTCTGGGTAAGGGAATTGGGTACGTCGGCCCGTTGGAAGCCGGCGCCCGGAAAAACCGGCCTCTATTAACCTATGATTTCTAATTTATTTTAATTAGAAAAGCCAAATTATTTATTTACTTAAACCCAACCCAAATAAATCGGACCGAGTTCCTATTTGGAAAATTATTTAATCGTCCCAAACAAATCTAATTATCACATAGCAATTATTCAAATTAAAACAATTAAATCAAAGCAATTAAACCAAATAAATAAAAAGACCCGCTCTTGCCTTATGGTTCAAGGCAGGCGACAAACCGAATCAAAAATATAAAATGTAATAAATAAATGACCCGCTCTTGCCTTATGGTTAAAGGCGGGTAACAAACCGGATCCAAAAAATATATATACAGATCGAATCAAAAATTAAATCCATAAACCAATAAAAATTCATACAAATAATAAAATAATAAAATTCATACAGATAAATATATATAATCACATTTTAATATTTTAAACTTAATTAAACTGTGATCGGTTCATAATTGACCATTTTTAAATTTATTGAAAAAATTAAACTTTATTTATGTGTAAAATTTATTATTTTTATTATTATATATTTTTTATTATTTTTGAAAATCGGATGAATAGTGATGAACAGTAATGGACAGTAATGAATAGTGCGTAAATAGTAATGAATAGTAATGCACAGAATAATGAACAGTAATGTATAGTAATACTGTCACGACCCGTTTCCATGGGCCGGACCGGCACTAGGGCCCAGGTAAGCTTAAGGCCCCCGAGGCCCGTAGTAAGCCTAAATTATCCAATATGTCTACCTATCTTTTCCAATTTCATCAAAACAGTAAACCCATATACAAACATCTGGCCCAAACTCAAATAACACATAATGTATAACCAGGGCCTATTCACAATAAATTATAATCACGTTATGGGCTTACTGGTTCACCTGCAGCTAATTACCTAACATTTAATTTATAGTGTAGTGCTAACAATAAGTCCAATATTAATACACAACCCTATAACTGCGGAGTCTAAAAATAATCTGATAACGGAATAATTTATACATCCAAAATTAAATAACATGAATATAAAGTTTACATTTGTAACTCTGCGGAGAAGATTGCAGAGCTTCAGTCGAATCAGCTGCTTCCTAGTACCTGGGAGGTTTGTTGGGGGTGAGTTTTGCAACTCAGTGAATAATAATAAATAATACACACCACATACAGTCAAGCAAAATGCACCCTAGTATACTGAATGAACACACAACAGTCAATCATATGACATTACATCAGCACCCACAAACAATATCACCTTCAAATAATCACATCACGTGGAAATTAGTCAGTGGCGTCACCTAAACCCCCGACGAGCCGTCCTCTCAAACAGCCCATCCTCTCAAACATGTGCACCCGGGGAGCCAATCCCCCATATCTGGCCGACCGGTCTAATCCTCACTTGACCAGTCCTCTCAATATTTTATTTTACATTCTCTCTTTTCTTTTCCATCTCATCAACATCATTTCATCAATTCATCAGGTGCACACGGGGGCGCCGATCTCCCATTTACCCGGCTGACGGTCCAATTTCATCAGTTCATCAGGATCCATATTTATCGACCGTCCTCACAAACCCAGGGTGACCCACTTCATCCTAACTCCACACAAACAGAGCACAGTATATACACAGCACAAATAATCAAACAATTCATTTATCATAATACACCAATTTCATCCAAATGCACAATTATGCATAAGTATAATTATAGTGATCATAACATAATATATTTGAGAAAATACAATATGTAAATATATAAAAATGTAATGTTATGCAAATGCAGTGTTGACATGCATTATTTATTATTACTCACAGTGATGGAGAGCGAAGTTCTAGCTTTGATTTGTCCTGGAGGAGCACTAGATGGACCCGGGCGATCTAAGCAAAGTAAGAATGACACAAAAAGAAATAACTCTATCAGACAAAATATTTCTTTACCCTTCTAATAATTTTATTTTATATTCTAAATTTTTATACGTAATTAAATCTCGATATTTAATTTCTTTTCTGTAATAAATTTTTATTTCTCTATCTAACTCTATTTCATTTATTTTCTTCTAAAATCTATTTTATTTCCTACTGAAATCTATTTTATTTTCTACTGATATTTATTTTATTTTCTACCGAAATTTCGACAGCATCTCCCCTAAAAATTGGACTATCCACCTGTTAAAATATCAACAATTTATTTAATAATTCCAAACCACACAGCCCATCCGTCGGGCAATCAATCAATGCAATTTTTCCCGTCCTCCATCCAAATAGTAATATCAAAATTACATTCAACCTTAACATCAACCTACATCCATAATTTATAAATTAAAATTACATACAATATAATCTACCTTCAATCCACACTTAATTTCCATAAATTTTATTATTACCAAAATTTCCTAATAAATTATCTAATACTGAATTTAATTTTAACTAACTATTATTTTTATTAATCAATAACTATTTTGAATTCATTTTAAACTAACTAAACAACTAAAATTACTAACTAAATATTTTATTTATCAATAAATTAATACTATTTAAATTAATTTAATTAATCAAGTAATTAAACTAATCAGTAGATCTAGCCAAATTAAATTAATTTAACTAATCAAAATTGCTAAATTAAATTAATTACTCAAGATTACTAAAATCAATTACTAAAATCAAGTTAATCAACTAAAATTATTAGAATTAAACTAACTAAAATGACTAAATTTAATTAACTATCATTAATAAAATTAAATTAACGAAAATGTAGTTAAATTAATTTATACCCCAAATATAATTTTTTTTTTTTTTTTGCTAGATCGAAAATTTGCTCGTGTCGGATCGGAGCTACGCACGCCGGAAGTGGTCGAATCCGACTGACAGTGGCAAGGGAAGGCGAAGGTGGCACGATCTGGTGGTGTTTCTGCGACAGGGAGCTGCAGCGGTGGCTGGGTGATCTGGCAGAGGGCCGACTGTGGCGAGCGGAGGAGCTGCGGGACGTGCTGGCGCGCGATGGAGGCGGTGCGACTGCAACTGGCGCGCGGTGGTGATCGGCCGACGTTGCTGGAGCTGCTGGAGTTGCTGGCAGTGACGCAGACACAGTTGCAGGGAAGAAGAAAGGGAAAGAAAGAAAGAAAGAAAGAAAGAAAGAAAGAAGAAGAAGAAGAAGAAGAAGAAGAGAGGGAGGAGGAGGCGCTGCTGTGATGGTGAGGAATAGAGAGGGCAGCGCTGGAGATAAAAAGAAAAGAAAGAGATGTTTCTAGATGGTTTGGGTCGAACCGGTTCGATTCGACCCAAATCTTTGATTTTCAATTGGTTTTCGGCTTTTTCAATCGGTCTTCGGTTCGATTTCTCACAGTGTTCGCAATAAAATTTTAAAATAAATTTCCAAGCTGTCGGTTTATTAAATTTAATTGGAAAATCTTTGAAAATAAAAATTCGGGTTGTTTCAGTCTTCCCCCCTTAAAAAAATTCGTCCTCGAATTTTCTAAGTGACAAGAAACAAGGATGCAACAGTTGTTTACGACAATGGTGGCTATACTTCTCACATAATGCTGCAACTGCTAAAAGTTATGACATTCATATTAGGAGAATACTTGTTCTTATGAGCAGTTAGATATCTACCTTATCACCATAGTTAATTTAAACTTGAGTTGTACTATATCTACAAGTCATCAAATCAAGTAAAATATTCATAACCCAAGGCACAGATTTGTCTCTAGTAGCCACCGTTACGCGTAAGAATTTAAGTTCCTCATAACATTTGCTCAAGTAAGAGTTATTCATCTCATTAACCATATATCATGTGACCTCCATTGATGTATCGCCTCATTTATTCTCTCACTAGCTATTATAGGCAGTGATCATCACTCAATAAGAAGCTCATACACAACCAAGTATTTACTCTTACTGATACAAGAATCCATATATTCAATCAAATTTTCTACTATCCCAATTTAGAATCCTTATTTCAAAATTCAAAACCTACATGCTGACTCATCCATTTTCCATCAATTTCAAATATTAATATCATTGCTCCAATAATCTTGGAAGAAGTTTATAATTAGATAAGATGGTCGCTGCCAATTCAAGGAGATTTTCGATTATCATCAAGTTCTACCATTAAGTACCATTTGATCATTTCTAATTAAAGAGAACAAATTTATGGCACTACTACAAGCTTATTTTAAACAAAATCATGACATTTCTCTAGCTACTTGCTATCAACTGATAGGAGATCTTGGCTTCTATCCCAAGCACATCACCTATTTAACAACTTAACCATTTTCCAACCAAAGATAGATATACAGTCTCTTTTCAAATCCTACTAATGAGAATCTCGTAAAAACAAGTAGTACAATTATGTAGAGAAAATTCAAATTCATAACCAAGTCTCTATTTTAGTTATTAACTTCTCTATCCCTCTTCCCAAATTATCATATCATACCATATCTTAATTAATTATGACAACAACTTATGCAACTAGCCAAATTAGTTGTTGCCATGCCAGATAATTCTTAATTCATTTTCTAAAATTTGCTAGTACCATTCTATTATACTCAATTCCATAAAGAAGTCCAGCCTAGATATATATATCTATACATTTTTTTTTAATCAAAATGTAAAATTCTCCAAATTGTCGTTTATATCCAATTTACTTATTTCTTCTGTCTTTAATCAATCTTTTAAACCTAAGTTTACGTATTTAGAAATCACGAATCCTAAACAAGTAGTGCCTTTTGCTCTAGTTAAGTAAGAGATTAAAGATGTTAATCCTATAATCTAACTCTTGATTAAACTATGTCCTTTGTTTTATGTTTATTCTTAATCCCATGAATGTCTATGAATATTCAGATAACAATATCGTTGGGTTATTTCTTTTCTACAAGTCTATCACCTCCAAAATTTGTAAAATTTATACATAATACGATGTAGGAATATTTTCAACCTTAATTATGTTCTCTCTATGTTCTTTACTCCAAATAAGGTTAATACCTCATTGAATTCTTCAAAATGGACCTAACAAATTAAGTAGTCTCTTAAGCCACAAGACATGTCACATCAGCCATTTATAACACAACAATATTCATTCAATCATAATTGCCACCAATTACTAAGAACTTCAGAATAGCTTTACATTGACTCCAATCATATCTTAATGACTCTCATCCTAATTGATATCTCAATAATTCCATGAGCAATTTTCATTTATTAATGATCTGATCGACACCCATGAGTTAGCATTCCAATAATCTTAAACCATACCGTTATCACATCCAATAATCCTATAGTTTATATTTTCAGTTTTCAAATACTACCATGTATTCTCCTCGCTAAAATTGTTAAACTATCCCAAATTCACCTATTTATTCTTATACCAAGTTTCACTGTTCCAAACAAATAGTAAATTCAAACTTAGCTAGCTTACTAATGAAATAAAATACTTTAATTACATCCATGTTCTACTAAAGACATAAATATAACTAACCTTCTTTATCCAATAAAACAAGTATCTTGCACGAATTGCACTAATAAATAGAAAGTCCTTATGTTTATATGCTTTCCACAAACAAGTTACATGTATTCACATTCATTGTCATCTTAAGCTAAGTCCCATGATCTTTTATCAACTCTTATTCCAAGTTATTACTATTAATAACACTTATCACACTATATTTATAAGCTCAATGTGTGGATTCAATTAATATAACTCATAAAACTATTTTCTAAGCAGATGCCATCAAGTTACAGAAGTGAGAATTTTCTTATCTCTTTCTCTCAAGTAGAAAGTCTTTCTTTCTGAATATAAATACTAAGTTCTTTCGTCATCGAGATTACAATCCTTGAATCATTTATCTATTTGTATATCACCACACATTCAATAGCTTCCTACATTTGATCTCTTTTTAGATTTTGAAGTTACTATTTATGTACCACTAAATTCTCGAAACTCACCTCGCAAAGACCCGATTACTCAACTCATAAGTTTGTTTATATTATTTATTTAATATTCTATTAGAATTATCAACGACAGTGATGACTATTTTAAACCTCAAAGCCATTTCCCTACCTTCAATAGTATACATCTTCCATCTTTCTACTTTTAATAATATTTCACTTCTTTTTGTCTAACTACCTATTCTTAACTACTTATTCTAAAGCATCTTTTAACTTTCTAAATTTTCATAAATCTGAAATTTATTTACAGCATAAAATTACTATTCATGATCATTTAAATTCTTAATATCTACCTAGCTCTATTCTTCAAAAGATATAATAAGACACTGTTCAATTATACAAATATTATTCTCCTCTATTCCTTATATTCCAATTATGTTCAAGCTATAATTTTCCTAATATAATTATCACCTAATATAATAGCATTTCAATCCCAAAATATAGAGGTCTTTATCTTAAATCCGCTGATGTATCATTATTCTTCTTCTTTTTTTTTTTTTTTTTTCAAATCCTGTTACCCATGAACCCTAATTTGTTAAAACTCTAAATACTGACTATCCTCATTTAAATCATACTAATTTATACTCTTCACGTTTCTGTAATTGATTCTTTTCTTAATATCCATATAATAACAGGACTAGATCCGTCCTAACTTATCTAATTCATTAGTATAACATCAATTCAATAATTGGACAGTTATCTCTCCATGTCCGATGTCATTCATCAATACACTTAATCATCATAGCCCACTGTTTACATAATTTCCTTATAGAGTCGTTTCTCGGATCATAGAACCTCCTATTAAACAAAAATCATTGTTTGTAATTTATATACCATCGAGTGTGCAACAACTATTTTAAACATCAAAAGACTAAATACCATTAGCTTTAATTATTATTTATACCATATTAAACCATAAGATGCCACAATCCACACAATATCCATCACTAAGTACATAAAGATTAGAGTACTTTATCTCTTACTAAGAATCACAATTTACTTTTCTTATAACCACAATAATTTATATTATTCCCTATATTCACACACCAAAAGAAATAGTTGCTGAATACAACAATACACTTTACTCTACCAAGTAGTCATTACTCATAAATAAAACTCACTTCATATAGTAATTCCACCAATATTATTTATTATGAAAAATACTCATCACCAATTATTATACCAAGTCACACCAAATCCTTCAATATTCAAACCTTATAAAAATCATGTATATCCATTCCATCTAGAAAAATACTCATCTCAATAATTATAAGCAATTCTACTAACCAACATCATGTAAATTTCATCAAATACATATACTAATTCAATACTCTAGTTAAATGGATTCTAATGTCCTCAAATTCGAATCATTTAGTTCTCTTATTAAATAATTAGCAACTCTTTCTCAATTCCGCAGGCACACGTATACAAATATTCATGCAGTCTTCAATATATATATTCCATATTCAACACGTATTAAATAAAAATAGTATACTTTCATCATTTAACTTATTAATCATATATAACTTATCTTCTTACCTACTTAAATTATATATGAATATTATTTATTCCATAGAAAGATTTTTTGCTTAAACCATCCCTTAGCATCAGTAACTAAATCACATTTCTAAAGAACAAGGATACAAATTTTAATCATTAAACAACTTGACTTTATCCTAGCTGCGAATAACGCTGAATGGGAAAGCAAGGAAAACTATGTCAAGACATGACAGGAATTACTCCGCAGTTACTTCTAAACTTATAAACCTTAGGCTCTGATACCACCTTTGTCACGACCCGTTTCCATGGGCCGGACCGGCACTAGGGCCCAGGTAAGCTTAAGGCCCCCGAGGCCCGTAGTAAGCCTAAATTATCCAATATGTCTACCTATCTTTTCCAATTTCATCAAAACAGTAAACCCATATACAAACATCTGGCCCAAACTCAAATAACACATAATGTATAACCAGGGCCTATTCACAATAAATTATAATCACGTTATGGGCTTACTGGTTCACCTGCAGCTAATTACCTAACATTTAATTTATAGTGTAGTGCTAACAATAAGTCCAATATTAATACACAACCCTATAACTGCGGAGTCTAAAAATAATCTGATAACGGAATAATTTATACATCCAAAATTAAATAACATGAATATAAAGTTTACATTTGTAACTCTGCGGAGAAGATTGCAGAGCTTCAGTCGAATCAGCTGCTTCCTAGTACCTGGGAGGTTTGTTGGGGGTGAGTTTTGCAACTCAGTGAATAATAATAAATAATACACACCACATACAGTCAAGCAAAATGCACCCTAGTATACTGAATGAACACACAACAGTCAATCATATGACATTACATCAGCACCCACAAACAATATCACCTTCAAATAATCACATCACGTGGAAATTAGTCAGTGGCGTCACCTAAACCCCCGACGAGCCGTCCTCTCAAACAGCCCATCCTCTCAAACATGTGCACCCGGGGAGCCAATCCCCCATATCTGGCCGACCGGTCTAATCCTCACTTGACCAGTCCTCTCAATATTTTATTTTACATTCTCTCTTTTCTTTTCCATCTCATCAACATCATTTCATCAATTCATCAGGTGCACACGGGGGCGCCGATCTCCCATTTACCCGGCCGACGGTCCAATTTCATCAGTTCATCAGGATCCATATTTATCGACCGTCCTCACAAACCCAGGGTGACCCACTTCATCCTAACTCCACACAAACAGAGCACAGTATATACACAGCACAAATAATCAAACAATTCATTTATCATAATACACCAATTTCATCCAAATGCACAATTATGCATAAGTATAATTATAGTGATCATAACATAATATATTTGAGAAAATACAATATGTAAATATATAAAAATGTAATGTTATGCAAATGCAGTGTTGACATGCATTATTTATTATTACTCACAGTGATGGAGAGCGAAGTTCTAGCTTTGATTTGTCCTGGAGGAGCACTAGATGGACCCGGGCGATCTAAGCAAAGTAAGAATGACACAAAAAGAAATAACTCTATCAGACAAAATATTTCTTTACCCTTCTAATAATTTTATTTTATATTCTAAATTTTTCTATGTAATTAAATCTCGATATTTAATTTCTTTTCTGTAATAAATTTTTATTTCTCTATCTAACTCTATTTCATTTATTTTCTTCTAAAATCTATTTTATTTCCTACTGAAATCTATTTTATTTTCTACTGATATTTATTTTATTTTCTACCGAAATTTCGACAGCATCTCCCCTAAAAATTGGACTATCCACCTGTTAAAATATCAACAATTTATTTAATAATTCCAAACCACACAGCCCATCCGTCGGGCAATCAATCAATGCAATTTTTCCCGTCCTCCATCCAAATAGTAATATCAAAATTACATTCAACCTTAACATCAACCTACATCCATAATTTATAAATTAAAATTACATACAATATAATCTACCTTCAATCCACACTTAATTTCCATAAATTTTATTATTACCAAAATTTCCTAATAAATTATCTAATACTGAATTTAATTTTAACTAACTATTATTTTTATTAATCAATAACTATTTTGAATTCATTTTAAACTAACTAAACAACTAAAATTACTAACTAAATATTTTATTTATCAATAAATTAATACTATTTAAATTAATTTAATTAATCAAGTAATTAAACTAATCAGTAGATCTAGCCAAATTAAATTAATTTAACTAATCAAAATTGCTAAATTAAATTAATTACTCAAGATTACTAAAATCAATTACTAAAATCAAGTTAATCAACTAAAATTATTAGAATTAAACTAACTAAAATGACTAAATTTAATTAACTATCATTAATAAAATTAAATTAACGAAAATGTAGTTAAATTAATTTATACCCCAAATATAATTTTTTTTTTTTTTTTTTTGCTAGATCGAAAATTTGCTCGTGTCGGATCGGAGCTACGCACGCCGGAAGTGGTCGAATCCGACTGACAGTGGCAAGGGAAGGCGAAGGTGGCACGATCTGGTGGTGTTTCTGCGACAGGGAGCTGCAGCGGTGGCTGGGTGATCTGGCAGAGGGCCGACTGTGGCGAGCGGAGGAGCTGCGGGACGTGCTGGCGCGCGATGGAGGCGGTGCGACTGCAACTGGCGCGCGGTGGTGATCGGCCGACGTTGCTGGAGCTGCTGGAGTTGCTGGCAGTGACGCAGACACAGTTGCAGGGAAGAAGAAAGGGAAAGAAAGAAAGAAAGAAAGAAAGAAAGAAAGAAGAAGAAGAAGAAGAAGAAGAAGAGAGGGAGGAGGAGGCGCTGCTGTGATGGTGAGGAATAGAGAGGGCAGCGCTGGAGATAAAAAGAAAAGAAAGAGATGTTTCTAGATGGTTTGGGTCGAACCGGTTCGATTCGGTTCGATTCGACCCAAATCTTTGATTTTCAATTGGTTTTCGGCTTTTTCAATCGGTCTTCGGTTCGATTTCTCACAGTGTTCGCAATAAAATATTAAAATAAATTTCCAAGCTGTCGGTTTATTAAATTTAATTGGAAAATCTTTGAAAATAAAAATTCGGGTTGTTTCAAATACACAGTATAATGAATAGTAATAAACAGTGCGTAAATAGTGTGTGAACAGTGTGTAAATAGTGTGTAAATAGTGTGTGAATAGTGTCGATTTCTGGAAAATTAAGAACATTACTGTTCATCGATGAACAGATGCGTATTTATATTTTTTTTGTTTTTAGAATTCATTTTTAAATGATTTTTATATTATTTCTTATTTAAATGTGATTTAAGGACATATAAAATGGCTGAATATGAACAAAATACAATTTAAAGAAGCTTAAATTACTAAAATCACAAAAATATATAAGAAATACAAGAATATAAAAAAATACAAAAATATGTAAAAATACAAAAATGTTAAGGAAATTACCTGATCCTCAGATTGAAGATTGTGAATGGATCAACTATCTTTTTAGATCTCCCAGAAGCTTTATTTCCAAGGATTTAAGTGTGTTTTCTTTATATTTATTTTTTGTTATTTTCTCTCTTTTTATATTTTAATTCACCTAAAATTAATATCTAATGGCAATTTCTCTTCAAATTAATTCATAAGAATTTTTAGAGAGAAATATAACCGCACAATATTATTTTTTAGAGTTTTTAAATTGAAGAAGTGGAGTGTAGAAGTGAAGAAGTGTAGAGTGTGTAGAAGTGTAGAGTGTAGAGTTTAGAGTATAGAGTGTGTAGTAGTAAAATTGAGAGAGAGAGAGGGGTATTTATAGAGGTTTGGGGGTACTGCAGCAGTGTAGTACAGTACTGTAGCAATGTAGTACAGATTACTGTAGCACGTATACTGTATGCTTCATGCAATGTTATGTCAAGATATCTGTATGGCTCCATAAGGTTATAGTGAAACCGAAGTGATAAGAAAAACTGTATGAAACTGGATGAAACTGTATGCTTGGCTGCTATGGCCTATATAATCATATCCACTCAACGGCCTGTAGCCGGAGTACCAAACTGTATGGGGCGCAGATCTGCTATTCTATGTTGCGACATAGCCTTATCTACATGGTTTCTACCTAACCTCAATGGAGCATATTAATGGTATGTCAATAGATAAAACAAATGCACAGTAACTGTGTCATAATTTGCATGCTTGTGTCATGAAATTAACTGCTTCATCATTTCATAAAATTTACTGCTTACCTGTATGCTAATAGCCTCTCCAAGCGGGCAACTTGTGTCATGTTAGTTTCACACCATTTGCATGCTTGCATTTTGTGTTTATACATGTATTCATGTTGTCTTTTTGCTTTAAAATGATTGAAGACATACAAGTTGAGAAAAGGAATACAATTGCATAGCATTCATAACTTCATACACCATAGTGTTTACCTCATTTCACATCATTTGCATGCTTGCATGTTGTTTTGATACATGTTCTAATGTTGTCTTTTTGTTTTAAAATGATTGGAGGCATATAAGTTGAGCAAAGGAATACAATTGCATTGAAAATGAAGTCCAAAAGAGCATCAGAACACAATTCGCGAGAGCGTCATGCAAAGTCGCGAGCGCGAGAAGTGCAAATGAGAGTCAGAGAGTTTCCAGACACAATTCGCGAGCGCGCAAATGAAATTCGCGAGCGCGCGACGTGTTTTCCAGCCTGCGCAGTCTGTACTCCTTTGGTCATATCTCTCAATATATAACTCCGATTTGGGTGATTCAAAAACCCATGTAAAGCTAACACATAGAGGAACAAATAACTCTTCTATGACACTTCCTAATTCCATCATTAAATATGGTCAAAATCAAGGTGAAGTTACTGGTAAATTTTCCAGCAAAACCTGTTTAGCATGAACTCAATCTCTACTTCATTTATTCATTTCATCTCATGCTTTTTCACCATTTTCAGTCTTCTCACTCAACATTAAGCAACATATCATCTCATTTTCAACACATCACACAAATTATCATGTAAGGAAATGAATTAAACTAAAGGAGATAGCACACATTCACTCAACAAGCTTGGAATCTTCTTCTTAGCTTCCTTCTACCTTGAGATCACCTCTCCTATACATAAGAATTCTTATGAATCATCTAAAAATATCACCAAATGATTCAAGTATGAAATTCAAGAAGGTTTACTTACTTGGATATAATAGAAGTTGAATTAATGCTTGAATCCCATTAAAATCTTCACTACCATTAAAAGTGATGGAGAAAGGAAAGTGGAAGAGGAAAGTAGAGGAAGAAGATGAAGATAAGGATGAAGAAATGAAAATGAAATGGAACTCACGGGTAGTCTCTAGAATATCATTGATTTTTATGTGAAAATTACCAAATGGTACCTCAAGTGTCAAAATGGTACAACTTAATACCTCAACTTTATATTTTAGTGCAAGCAAGTCCTAATCCTTATACTTTGATCTTTTGTTTCCTTCACGTAAGTCCACTTCTTCTCCTTATTTCATTCTAGCCCACTCTAGACTCTAATGGCTCGAACCGGGTTTTAGATCAGCCCGACTCGACTCTAAGCATCAACTCGATTCAATAGAAAATGGGACGTTACATTTGCCCCCAGTCCGGAATGTTGTCCTGAGACCAAAAATATTATCTTTTAAGATAACCTTGAAAATTTTATTTTCATTTTCATTTTTTTTTTGTCTCAAATTTTCAGGTATACTTTTCCTGATGTAGTGTTTGAAAGAAAACTTACCTGAGGGTAATTGACGATTTTGATAAATCTGCCCCCTGTGTGGCGGGTAGATGGAATTGTTGAAGCATATGAGCCGCACATCGACTCCAAATTGATGATTTTTATTAGATTTTGCTTTATCCCTGCACAAAGAAAACAAAGCCACAAAAACAAAATGGAGGCATCCCACCCACATGCAAGAGTGGTCCACCTTATTAATGCAGGCATAAATGCCCATACAAGTCATTCCAAAATTTGACAAAAGGCAATAAAATGACAACTAAGTAAAGTCACAGAAACAAAAATGATTTACACATTTTTTTGTTTTTTTTTTTTTTTTTTTTTTGAAAAAGAAGGGATGACCCTTTTATCACCTGCAATGTTCAGAGAGAGATAAGAATATGCAACTTTTCCATGTATGCATGAGCCTATTTAAGGGCTGGAGATTTTTATTCATGGTCTTTTCTCTCTTCTCTTTTTTTTTTTTTATTGATCCTTCCAAGGAAACCACCGAGAAAATAGCCTTTGAACTTTTGATCGCTGTCTAGGAGTATCCAATACCCGGGCAGGATTAATAGCCAAAAATCTTCGAAATGAATGAGCCAATACGGACCATATGGGCAGAGGGAAAAATCTTGTAGTCGATGATCATGCCCCAGAAACAAAAGGGAAGGAAGAATTTTGAGAACCAAGCTCTTTATTGCTCTTACTTCTTTCAACATTATGCAGAAGTAAAGAGAAACTATTTTAATGCAATGGTCGTTCATTCTGACTACTCAGTCGCCTATTCTCCTTCAGGTCAGGTTGATGGCATTGAGCAACCGGTCGCAAGTATGTTACGAATGCATGGCATAAATTTCACATTTAAACTAAGCACCATGCCTTAATCTCAAAATTTCTTTTTTTTTTTTTTTTTAAACTCTAACTTTTGCCTAGGCCGCCCTTTACGGGTTTTCAACCTAGCGAGCTCATTTCTTGCCTAGGTCGCCCTTTACGGGTTTTCAACCTAGCCCTTTTTTTCTTGTTTTTTTTCTTTTTTTTTTTATAATCGAAATCATCATCTCAGATATAGAACTTTTTCACCTGGTCTCGAGTAACGATCCGATTAAAAAGCTTTCCTTCCGGAGTGACTAATTCAGCGGCACCCTCATTCAACAGTTTCTGAATTCTA
>NC_143154.1:7708392-7822891 GCF_041381405.1 Jatropha curcas
GCCGGGTCTCGGCGGTCGGGCGCCGGCTGAGCCGCCGGATCGGCGGCCCTCCCGGCGGCCGGGCCGCCGGTTCGTCGGCGGCCTGCCCGGCGGCTGGGCCGCCGGGATGGGCCGCCGGCTCGGCGGCTGGGCCGCCGACTCGGCGGCCTTCCCGCAGCCAAGCGCCGGTCTTTCGGCGCTGGGCCGCCGGGTCGGCGGCCTTCCCGGCGGCTGAGCCGCCGGGATGGGCGCCGCGGCTCGGTGGCTGGCTCCGTGGCTGAGCCACCGGGGCAGGCAGGTTTATTCGAGGGCTTTTCCGGGAGTTCCGGACCTCCAAAAAATATTCCGAGACCAGTTCCGAGATCCTCGTAATTTTCCGGACGTTTCAAGTACCATATTGGCATATTTCCGATGAACTTCCCGAATGGCCTTCGGTCCGGCCGGACTGTTTGCAGTCCGAAAAAACTGGCTCTTTGAGCCTCAAAATTTGAGTATTCACAGTTGCCCCCCACCGGTGACCATAAAGATAATTTATGGGAGTCGGTGGTTGTCTGAAACACAAATTTTGGAGGCGGAAAAATAGACGCGTCCAGAAGACCCGCCTTTTGGCCTTTTCCTTATAAATAGCTTAAGAATTCATTTTTCATTCATTTCAAACTTTCAAAAAAAACAAAGAGCTTCTCCAATTCTCTCAACTTTCTCACCATGGCAGGCTATAGCAGTGATGAAGACCTTCTGGAGTCTCTGGGGATCTCCCTTGATGATGCCAATCTGGCGGTGGAAGCTGATACCCACGCCTCCGTGACCGGCATCTTTGCCCAGGTAAGCTCATTTCTCATTTATTTATTTGGGCCTTGGGCCAAAACGTGAATTTTTATTGGGCCTTTAGGCCAAATTGTGATTTTTGGGCCTTAGGCCAAAGGGGAATTTCATTGGGCCTTAGGCCAGATGTGATTTTTTTTGGGCCTTAGGCCAAAATGTGATTTTTTGGGCCTTAGGCCAAACAAAGAATTTTATTGG
Source organism: Jatropha curcas (assembly GCF_041381405.1). Classification (NCBI taxonomy): domain Eukaryota; kingdom Viridiplantae; phylum Streptophyta; class Magnoliopsida; order Malpighiales; family Euphorbiaceae; genus Jatropha; species Jatropha curcas. Next base: position 7,709,392 of record NC_143154.1, read on the forward strand.
GCCTTAGGCCAAATGTGAATTTTATTGGGCCTTAGGCCAAATGTGAATTTTTTGTTGGGCCTTAGGCCAAATTGTGATTTTTTTAGGCCTTAGGCCAAAATTGTAATTTTTTGCTCATTATGTTTATCAGTATGCATGCTAGGAAAGCACTAAGATATTACCCTTAGTAAGGAACCAAGGAGTAACTCTTAGGTCATTTACCTTTTAGGATTGCCGTATTAAGTTGGATGTCGGCGAGAGTTCAATAGCTGGAGTTCCGCCCGAAATTCTTGATTACAGCCACCCGGTGGGTGCAATTATCCGCCCGTCTTATCTGGGTATCTAAGACACCTGGACATGGCTCGGAACAATCACAAGGAATTATTGGGTGCTTTGGCCGAGAGGTGGTGGGACACTACCAACACCTTCCACTTTTCTTGGGGCGAGCTGACAATGACTCCTACGGATTTTTCTGTGATTTCCGGGATCCCTTTCGGAGTTCGACCGATTGAGCTGTATGATGATTGGAGGTCTGAGATCTCCTCTGACCGAATGTTGGAGTTGATTGGGCTGGACCTGCCCCGGATTGTCGAGCCTGGCACGGTTTCTCCCGCGTTGAGCATTTCTAGGCGCTGGTTATCCCTCCAGGCCCCTGACATCTATGCTAGATTTGGGCGGGGAGAGTTGACGGCTACTCAGGTAGCCAGATTTACCTTGCTGCTATTATTTGCTTCGACCTTCTGGTCCAACAGAAAAGAGAGATTTAACCCCTCTATCTTGAAGAGTTTGGAGAATCTGGCCCATTTAAAGGAGTATGACTGGGCTGGTGCTATTCTGAGCCGCACGTATGATGATATGTGTGCTCTGAGTCGAGGTCACTGCAAACTCAGCGGAACTTACTACTTCTGGGAGGTAATGTAAGGAACATTCTCCTTTTCCTACATCTGGATTTTTCTTTTTTCACTGACTCTTCTTTTTTCTTTCTTCTTTTACACAGACTTGGGCATTCGAATACTTTCCTTACACTCGCCCCGAGCTGCTTCAGCCTGACCTTGAATTGGGGCTGGCACCTTTGGCTTGGAGATGGTACAAATCACGTCTTCACGCTGTTCGGCGCAAGAAATCGCTGAAGGAACTGAGAGCCTTCTTTGATACATGCTCTTTGGAACTGGTATGTGCTTTAATGATTTTAGATATGTTAAATAAAATGATTTATTAACATAAAAATCTTGTAGGCTGAAGTGGGGCCAATGACTGCCCGTCTACAGAGCTGGATTCAGGCTGATTCTGGCTTCCAGCGGTCAGACACTTTGACTCAGCGGAGGGTGGTTCTGTCGCATCCATTCTTACGCCGATATTACTTGGGCGAAAGAGTGGACATCCAAATAAGAGGCTGCCGTTCTGTCCCTTATCCCCCTCCCACTGACATGCGAGCGGGCAAACAGATGGTGCTCACTGCTACTCATACCGAGGGCATTCCATACTTGGAATTCGTTATGGAGGGAGATTATGATGAATTCTGCCGCATTACTTTAATGCAGCCCATTGGATCTCGTCTTGATGATTTCCAAGGACCGGCTCCTTCTCAGCCGTTCGGCACTCGCTCTTCCCGAGCTTCGGGTCCTTCAACTAGGACTCCAAGGAGGAGGCCTGTGACTGATCCTACTTCTTCTACTCCGGTTGGGGGTTCTTCGCAGGCCGGGCCTAGCCGACCGGCAGGCCCTTCTAGGGCTCCTCGGGCCATTCTGGAGGCTACCGGGCCGCTTCATCCGGATCTAGTTACGCTCCGCCTACCCTACAGTATTTCCCACTTCGTACCCGACGGCCCTCCAGCTACTCGAGAAGTCTCCCTGGAGAATGTGGATCGCCTGGCTCTTCCTTCCGAGGACATTACTGAGGTAAAACCTGATACATCTCTCACAAAAAGGATTTGTAAGAGCTTTGATATTGACTCGTGTTTTCTGTATAACTTTCAGGTTCCTGTCGGGTTGGTTAATCAGATGATGGAGCTGATTCTTGGATTGCAGCAAGAAGTGGCTGTGGCCTGGACTCAGATGGCCTTTGATGATCAGAGGAGGAGGAGGCCCCGCCGCTGATAGCTTCTGCTCTACCTTTTTATTGCTGTACTGAATTTTTGTCTGTACCTGCACTTGATATGTATCTTGTACTGAACTTTTGTACCTGCACTTGATATGTATCTTGTACTGAGCTTTATCTGTACCTGCACTTGATCAGTACTAACAAAACTTGACAAAAAAAAAAAACATGTATGCATTGATTTATTAGGTCTGAGAGGAAAAGAGAGAAAAAACAAAAAGGATTTTATTTCAGTTTCTCTCTTTTTTTTTTTTTTTTTTTTTTTTTTTTTTTTTTTTTTGGGGGCGGCGGCTGGCCGCCGGGTGGGGCCGCCGGCTCCGGCGGCCGGGTCCGGCGGCTGGCGCCGGGCTGGGCCGCCGGCTCGGCGGCCGGTTTCGGCGGCTGGCCGCCGGGCTGGGCCGTGGCCCTCGGCGGCTGGGCCGCCGTTCCGAGCCACTGGCTCGGCGGCTCGGCCGCCGACTCGGCGGTCGGGCCGCCGGGTCGAGCCACGGCTCGGCGGCTGGGCCGCCGACTCGGCGGTCGGGCCGCCGGGTCGAGCCACCGGCTCGGCGGCTGGGCCGCCGACACGGCGGGTCGGCCGCCGGGTCGAGCCACCGGCTCGGCGGCTGGGCGCCGGGCCGGGCCACCGACTCTGAATTTCCTTCTATAAAAGCTGATTTCAGCCCCTTTTTTTTCTCTTCTCGAATTCTGTGCCAGAAAAAGTCCAATTTCGGTCAGTTTTTATTATTTTTTTTTTATTTTTTATTATTATATTTTTTTCATTTTTATTTTTATTTTTCAGTCTTTCATTATTTTTATTTATTTATCATTTTTCTTTTGAGGAAAGATAACATAAAACAAGAAAGAAAAGAACAATGAATCCCTTCTATAACCATAGCATGCACAGCTGGACTAGGAGTCTCTCCAAAGTTGAAAAGATCAATCTGGGGAGGTACGGTCTTTCTCCTGCCATTACTCTCAGAGGCGTGGTAATTGATTGGGATTTTTTGAGGGCCTGCATTAGATTTTGGGACCCCGAGGCCCACGTTTTCCGGTTCGGGGCCATGATGGAAGAGATGTGCCCTCTTTTTGAGGAGTTTTGTGCCATTGTGGGATGTGACCCTAATGCCCCTTTGGTCAGGCATGAGATAAAAGCTGGGTATATTAGATCGTTTGAGACCCTGTTTCGATTCAGCCGGCCCCAAGCTAGAGCTATGATCGTTAATGACCAGAAAGCGATCCTGCTGCCCCTGATTGATGAGTTCTCAGAGGCTCAACCAGATGACCCAAACCGGATGAGGCTGAGGATGCGGGCTTTAGTTTTCTGTTTGTTGGCTGGCTTCTTGTTTAACCGGGATCCAGGCTTCGGGGATCTGCGCCTTTGTCCCATGGTTTGGCAAATGGAAGACATGGGTTGCATCGGTGGTCTCGTACTGGCAGAGACTATTAGGAGCCTCGACAGGGCTGCCTTAGGGTTTGAGGAATGGACAGTCTCTCCCATCATTCTCCAGGTATTTCCCTTTACTACCTTTCCCATTTCCTTTTCCTTTTATTATTTCATTGTAATAGAAAGGATCCATTACTCAGGTATGGTTGAGGGACCATCTCCAAGTGGTTGCCGCTCCTACTCTTTTACCCTACAATCCTTCTCAGTATCGTACCCGGAGGATCTTAACCACACGCCCTTCTACTGATGCATGGACTTCATGGCTGATTGAGTTGGGCCCCGATGAGATATTGTGGTTCGTTCCTTGGTACAATGTTACTCGTTTCATCCAGGTCAGCTTTCGCCATTCTCGGGTTTATCTTCTGGGCCTCACCCATTGTACTTGGTACTGCGCTTTGCGCGTTTTAAGACAAATGGGGATAGATCAAACTGTTCCGGTTATAGATGACTTTTCAGCTGATTCGGCCATCACTCCAGGTGTTACCCGAGCTGTCCTTAGGGCTTGGGTAAGAGATCATCAAATGGTTAGGCCTTTGCCTAACCCTGCCAGTGTTCAGACTTCTCCTGAGTATCGGGCTTGGTTTATTACTACTGTCTGGCCCATTGAGAGACCAAGGAGGACTGCACTGCTGAGCGTACTCGAAGGTTGGGTTCAGGCTGATGCTGAGGATGGGGTTGGGCCTGGTGAGGAGATTATGTTGGCTCCTCGGACCGGCGAGGCTGGGCAGATAGGAGACTCAGAGGATGCCGCCCCGCGGAGGCGACGGGATGCCTAGACTTCTATAGGTTTTTTTGGACTTTCATTGTTGTTTGATCTTTATTTGGGATTTTGGATTTTTGGATGTATGTTTTATACTTTTGTCTTGGACTTAACTTTATTTTGGATTCCTTCATTTTCTTGACTTTATTGCTTAAATTGAGAATGTTGTTTAGCTTTCCAAGCATTTTCCAACTTTATTTATTTAAGCTCTAATTTTTGCCTAAACCGCCCTTTCGGGTTTTCAGCTTAGCGAGCTACCCACTTTTGCCTAAGCTGCCCTTTCGGGTTTTCAGCTTAGCGGGCCCCGACTTTTGCCTAAGTCGCCCTTTCGGGTTTTCAACTTAGCGGGTTTTTTCTTATTTTCCTTTTTCTTTTTTTGGCAAAGAAGCATGAAATTTGTGAAATGACGATTTTTTTTTACTAATGCTTAGACCGCACCCAATGAGGGTTGCCTACATATCTCCGATATATAATTTCTTTTTTCCAAAGAGAATCAGGCCTAATGTAGTTCATTTACATCATGCAATGATTACACATAATATCTTTTCAACTGATCTAAATTACATGGATTTGTAAATTCCAAACCATCTAAATCAGTCAAGACGACGGCTCCGCCGGATAATATCTTCTTCAACACATAGGGCCCGGCCCAATGAGGACGGAACTTCCCACGTGGGTCTATGATTGGCTGTCTAATTTCTTTCAGAACCAAACAACCTTCTTCGAGTTTCCGATTTTTAACCTTTTTATTAAAATGCCGCGCTATTCTCCTTTGATAAACTTGAGTCTGGTGGATTGCTCGCAATCGCTTTTCGTCCATACCCAAGAGTTGCATATGATAATTCTCGGCCCAATCTGCTTCGCTGATCTGGCTTTCTCGGATAATTCTTGCCGACTGAACTTCCAGCTCAATAGGCAGCACTGCTTCCATACCATACACTAAGGAATACGGGGTTGCCCCGGTGGGCGCTCTGATGGAGGTCCTGTATCCCCACAAGGCAAATGGTAACTGTTCGTGCCATGCCCTATGCTTCTGCACCGTCTTCTGCAAAATGACTTTTATGGCCTTGTTTGCAGCCTCAACAGCCCCGTTTGTTTGTGGACGGTAGGGAGAGGATTTATGATGCTGGATCTTCTTTCGCTTCAGCAGGTCTGAAAACTCGTTTTGAAAATGAGATCCATTATCAGTGATAATCTCGAATGGTGTTCCATACCGACAAAGGATGTTGGTACGAACGAACTGTGCTACCTTCTTGGCATTCAAAGCCGAATAGGAGGCTGCCTCGATCCACTTTGTGAAATAATCAACAGCAACCAGGATAAATTGGTGGCCATTAGAGGCCTTCGGATGGATCTTTCCAATTATGTCTATGCCCCAAGTTGCGAAAGGCCATGGCGAGGCTATGGGATTCAGATTGATCGGAGGCTGCCTTTGCAGTTTAGCGAAGATTTGACACTCGTGGCATTTCCGTGTGTGCCTCACACAATCTTCGTTCATAGTTGACCAGTAATAACCCAGGTTCATAATTTTCCGAGCCAGGGCCATCCCATGCATGTGTGGACCAGATTCCCCATTATGTAAGGAATCCATGATGGTTTGAGCCTCTTCTTCATCTACGCACTTCAGGTGCAGGCCATTCCAACTTCTTTTGTACAGAATTCCCTCAGTAAGGAAATATCCAGATGCTAACTGTCTCAATGTCCGTTGATCAGTTTTAGTGGATCCCTCCGGATAGGCTTCACTCTGAAGATAATTCTGTATATCCCAGTACCAAGGCTTGTCATCCACCAAATTCATAACATGTGCTGGCTGTTTCTGTAGCCGGACTGTCAGAGGTCGAATGACTTGGTCTCCCTCTACATTAACCATGGAGGCCAAAGTAGCTAGGGCATCGGCAAACTGATTCTTGGCTCGCGGCAGGTAGTGGAACGATAACTCTTCAAACTGTTGAGCCAATTCGTCCAAACGTTGTAGGTAAGGAACCAAACGTTCTTCTTTAATCTTCCATTTCCTTAGGGCTTGGGAGACTATTAGGTTGGAATCTCCGAAAACCCTGAGGAATTTTATTCCCTTTTCAAGGGCCGCTTCTAACCCCTTGATGCAAGCTTCATATTCGGCTTCGTTGTTGGTGCAAGCGAAATCTAGTTTAACTGCAATTGGGATGTATTCTCCACAAGGAGTTTTGAATACAACTCCAACCCCATTTCCATGATAGTTCGAAGCTCCATCGAAGTACATCTCCCAGGCTTCGCTTTCCAAGCTTAACAAGTCCTCATCGGGAAATTCCACCTCCGGCATTCGGTCTTCGATCGGTAATTCCGCTAATTGATCAGCTAAAGCTCCGCCCTTCACTGCCTTTCTTTGTACAAATTTCAGGTCATAGGCTGCGAGCACTGACACCCACTTAGCCATCTTACAGTCTAGAACCGGCCTCTCCATAAGGAATTTCAAGGGGTTCGATTCAGAAATGACATGCGTAGTGTAAGATGAGAGGTAATGCTGCAGCTTTGTACATGCCCAGACCAGAGCCAAACACAGCTTCTCTATTTTATTATATTTCAATTCGTATTCTAGCATCCTCTTGCTGAGGTAATACACGGCATTTTCTACCCTTGTATCTTCTGCTTGCTGAGCTAACATTGCACCCATAGCTTCCTCTGTCACTGATAGGTACAATAGCAAAGGCTTTCCTAGCCTTGGTGGTTGTAAAACAGGTGGGGATAGCAGGTATTGCTTAACTTGATCAAAAGCTTTCTGACAATCCTCGTTCCATTTGACCGCTACTCCTTTCCTGAGTAGTTTGAAAATAGGACCACAAGTATCAGCGAACTGATTGATGAACCGACTGATGTATTGTAGCCTACCCAGAAAACCTCGTACTTCCTTCTCGGTCCGTGGTGCTGGCATTCCTAAAATGGCCTTGGCTTTCGACGGATCAATTTCTATGCCCTTGTGACTGACCAAATGCCCCAGAAACACTCCAGATGTAGCTCCAAAGAGGCACTTTGCTGGATTGAGCTTTAGGTTGTACCTTCGAAGTCTAAAGAAGAACTTCTCAAGTGCTGTTGTATGTTCTTCAGTTGTTTTTGATTTAACCACCATATCATCCACATACACTTCTACCTCTTTGTGAATCATATCGTGGAAGATGGTCGTTGCCATTCTTTGGTAAGTTGCCCCGGCATTTTTGAGCCCAAAAGGCATAACCCTGTAACAGTAAGTTCCCCATTCTGTGATGAATGCCGTCTTCTCTTTGTCTGGTGGATGCATCATTATTTGGTTATATCCAACTGCGAGATCAGTCAAGGAGACCATCTCATGTCCAGCCATTCGGTCCACCAATAGATCGATATGTGGCAGGGGAAAATCGTCCTTCGGACATGCTTTGTTCAAGTCCCGGTAATCCACACACATTCGCACCTTTCCATCCTTCTTAGGAACCGGCACTATGTTTGCTAACCAAGTCGGGTAGGCAATGGGTTCTATGAACTTGTTTTCCAATTGCTTAGCTACTTCCTCCTTGATCTTTAAGGACCACTCCGTCTTTAGCCTCCTTAGCTTTTGCTTCACTGGTTTAGCCTCTGGATATACTGGAATTTTGTGCACCACTATTGCTGGGTCAATTCCCGTGATGTCACTTGCCCTCCACATAAAACAATCAGCAAATTTCTTCAAACATTCACTGACCTGTTCCCTGTTCATGCAATCAGATGCAATGTATGTGTGTTCATTTTCTTCTTTGCCGATTATTATTTTTACTTTTTCATTTTTTACTTCATTTATCTGATTATTTTTGCTTGGAAATGCTTGGAAAAATAAACACACGGGGTAATCAAGAATTTGCAGGCCTTTATTACATATGACGGAATCGTCTTCAAAGGTTACATCAAATTTGACATCTGGATCTTCTAGATCCGACACTGACGACTCAGAAGTGGAACTGGTTCTTGACTCGGTTTCCGACTCAGATTCAGACTCAATACAGGACTTGACAACGGACTCTGGTGCTAGGTTTGACTCGGGAAGGGGTTTATCAGCAGTGCGCTCCTCCTCGATGTACCAATTGGTAAGAGGCCCTCTGTTCGGCTTGATCAGGCTGAGCAGATCTTGATTCCCGTCATTTCCTGTGATGACTGCAACCTCATCAAAGAGACTAGGCTGCATGAAGTCTTCGATTTCCAGTTTAGTGATGGTTTCGGGCCCGTTGCCCCAGACATCGGCAAATACTTCTAACCCAGGCAGCATCTTCTTAGCAGTCGGGCAGGGGAATGGCTCCGGGAAGCCACAATAAGGAATTGTTTCTCCCGGTTTACAGAAATAGCTATTCAAAGTCAGATGATATGGCCGCATTTGTATGCCTCCCTTCTTCCTTCGCCTTATCCTTTCAGCGCGGTCTTCCTCGGTAGGCTCATAACCCAGTCCATAAGTTCCTTCATTTACCGGACATTCCCAGGCCTGCAGTACGGGGTATGTTTTTCCTGACCTTGCCATAATCATTCCTGGCAGGTAGGACATCTTCAGCATCAGAGGCACTATGCAGTTTATCTGTACTGTCCCGAAATCAAAGAGAATTCGAGAATTGGCAGGCTTTCCTTCTATGCATTGCACGGTGTCATACTGAAATCCTGAGAGAGGTAGGTTGGCAGTTTCAGGACTGACCTCAAAGAGAGGCTGGCCCTTTGGCTTTTTCAGCTGATTGTAGTCATCCCCTTGGATGGTGACAACTTTATCTTCATAGGGAAACTTGACCTTTTGGTGCAAGGACGAGGGTATTGCCTTGGTGTGGTGTATCCATGGTCTACCTAGAAGCAGATTAAAGCTGGTTGGTACATCAATTACCTGAAACGGAACTTCCATCACAGTTGGCCCAACTGTTAATTTCAGTGTGGCGACCCCCAATACTTCCCTCCGGGTACTGTCGTATGCTTTCACTATTTGATCTGATGGAGTGAAGTCTGTTTCCTCCAACCCTAAACAGCTGGCTACCCTTAGTGGACAGACATTCAGAGCTGACCCATTGTCAATGAGAACCATGGGCACCGTTTTGTCTCTGGTCTGGACTGTGACATACAGAGCATTATTATGACTGCCTCCCTCTTTAGGCAGGTCCTCATCAGAAAACCCGATGCTTTGTACTTTGGATGACTGGGTGAGAGTGGAGACTAGTACTTCAGGGCTAACCTCCACTGACGTCTGTAATTGGCTCAAAGCCTTGCAAAGAGCTTGGCGATGAGGAAAGGATGCTGCCAACAGTTCCCAGATTGATACCCTAGCTTGTGTCTTTTTCAATTGTAAGAGTACCGGGTCCTCTTTTGGCTCCTCTGCCTTCTGGTAGGGCTTGTTGTGGATTTTATCCAAAACCAGTGGCTCATACTGTCTCCCGCTTCTGGTAATAGCATCGACCTCTTCACTTAGGTCGTTCAGATCCAGGACACATATGTTATTCATCTCTAGGAACAGTTCGAAAGGATCGATCAGTTCCTGGTCATCTATAATAGCATTTACCCCATGATTTGGTAAGGGGTTAGTACTAACGTTTGGTTTACTTCTCGGGATGATTGAGCCATTGTCCACCAGATCTTGTATGCGGTTCTTAAGTGTCCAACACGCTTCAGTCTTATGCCCGTACCCCTGATGGTATTCACAGTATTCATCTGCTTTGTAATTCCTTGGTAAAGGATTTGGTGGGGGCCTTGCTTCCAAAGGCTTGATGTAATTTGCTTTGACAGCTTCTCGGAAAACCAAAAGGATTGGCATCCCGAGATCAGTGTATGTTCTTCTTGACTGGCTGCCATTTCTCATGTTCCCCACACGTAACGGGTTAGTGGGGGTAATGCTTGCCACTTCGTGGACTTTGCCAGCTTGGCTGGGTTTCTTGTACTTAGAGGTTCCTGCGTCGTCTTTCAGTTGCCCCATTTGGATCAGGTCTTCTACCTTCGTAGCAGTAGCAATGAGCGACTGAAACGTTGGCAAGTACTGGGTTTGTAACCGTTGTTGGTAGACAGGTTGCAGATTCTTTATTATTATGTCTACCTGTTCTTGTTCTGAAGGCCGGTTAATCATTTGGGCGGCCTTGGCCCTCCACCTCGTAAGGAACGAGGAAAAAGGTTCATTATTTTTCTGCTTAGTAGTCTCTAATTCCCTTCGGGTAACATCCACCTCCATGTTGTAGTGATACTGGGAATTAAATGCATTACAGATATCCTCCCAGGTCTTCATCTTAGACCGATCTAAGCTGACAAACCATCTCAATGCAGCACCAGTGAGAGATTGTTGGAACAACTGAGCAAGGAGCTCACTGCTCAATCCGAATGGGTTAAGGGCACCCACATACATCTTCAGGTGAGTTTTAGGACAAGTGGTTCCATCAAACTTGTCCATGTTGGGCATTTTGAACTTAGTTGGTAATCTGGCTTCAGGGAACAAAGACAAGGAGTCCATGTCCACCACTTCCTTATGGGTCTTGAGGGCAGTGATTGACCTTTCTAAAAGCTCTAGCTTCTCTCTCATTCTCTGAGCTTCCAGCTCAGAAGCAGTTTTGGAGGGTACGTCATCCAAGTTCAAGGCAGGGTTTATGGGTTCAGCAGCAGCAGGACCCTGATTGGAAGCGGCAGGCCCACTTCCTCCGGCCGAGGCCCCATTTCCGTTACCATTACCATTCCCCAATTCAGCTATCAGGGCAGCCCTTTGAGCGGCCAATGCCTCATTCATTCTGGCCTCCATTCTAGCCTCCAGTTGTTCAATAAGGTTTTGGATGTCAGACAGTGATGCCATTGGTGTAACCGGTGTAGCTGGTGAAGCTGGTGAAGTTGGTGATAGCACTGTAGGTGTGATTGGCACTTGAGTAGGCACTCGGATCGTGGGCACCTGTAAGGATAAGGGTAGTTGGATTAGGTATAGTGTTTGGTGTATCATGGGAGTGATATGAGGTAGATTGACTCTTTGTCCAACTGTGCATGATTGAAGATAAAAGGTGTTTTCTGCTCTCTTTGTGTTTACCCAAATGTTTATGGTATGCCATGAATGCGCACAACAACACACCATAATCTGTTTATGATATGATTTTCATCATTGGGTGCATACAGTCCTAAAGGATAGGTTCTATAGGCTATGACACAAATAGAGAATAGGCTTATAAAGGGACCCTTGAGCCTTGAGCATGGATATACCTAACCACATGTGAAACAAAGAGTTTCGCGTGGGTCCAACGGTACGCATGCCCATAGGCCATCCCCAAAAGGATTAGGGATGGTTTGCGGCAACAGGGAGGACGCTTTGGCTGTCCGTCGACATAATCAAGGAGACCTGCCGATCAGCGCTACTTGCTATCCAGACTCAGAAGTTTGAACAGAGAGAGAAGAAATTCATTTGAAATTCATTTTTTATGCAATGGAGAAAAGGATTCTCAATTCGTGCAAATAAATCAACAAATTAAAATGTCTTAATCAATTTGTACAACTTGAGTTTAAATTCCTCATCTCGTATTCTTAAAGAAAGAATACTCGATTTGTGCTAAGGTACCCTGCAAAACAAAGTATTGTAAAATAATGCCCTAAAGAAGGACAGGTTAGTTTACACAGCAATTGTAGTCCACTTTATGCAAAATGATTACATAAGTCCCCAGTGAAGTCGCCAAACTGTGAACCCCTCCCCAAAATGTCATAGGCATGTGAATGCATGTGACATAAGGAAGAAATGCACGTGAATGTATGAGTCGCCACCTTGTTTAATTGTTTTAGGGTAAACTAGGAAAAACCCTAAGTGACTCCAATTTTAATTAATCTAGTTACTAGATTAATTAGCCCAATGTCTAAGGCAAGGTCTTTGAACCCGAGGTGGATCCCGAGACTATGTCATGCTGATGAAACTAACCTAAGAATGAATGTTTTGCAAGGAAGATGAAATAATTTAGACCAATGAAAAAGATGTTTATGTGATTCGACTTGCCGCCCGGGGTTAGATCCCGAACGTGCCTACGTACTTCCGTTTGAATGGAAGATCAAAGTCAACGTAGTTCGATAGGCCTCTTTTAGAGGGCTTTGAATGGGATGCTTTATGCATGAGTGTGTGTATGCTTTGTGCATTTTGTTTAGGCATTGTGCCAAAGGATTGATTGTTTTAGGCATTTTGCCAAAAGGTTGATTGGTTTGATTTTAGGCATTTGATGCCAAAAATGTTGATTTTGATGGCTTTTAGCCAAAAGATTGATTGAGGCAATTTGATTGCCAAAATGACTGATTTTAGGCGATTGTAGCCAAAATGATTGATTTTAAGGCTTTTAGCCAAAAAGAGTGATTTAGGCAATTTGATTGCCAAAATGATTGATTTTAGGCGATTGTCGCCAAAATGATTGATTTTAAGGCTTTTAAAGCCAAAAAGATTGATTTAGTTTTAAGGCATTTTGCCAAAACTTTGATTTAAGCGTTTTATTGCTAAAAAAAAATAACTGATCTTACTTATTGGCAATTTGTTTACCAAAAGTAATTAATCAAACTGCAATGTAGGCAATTTAATGCCAAAAGAACGTGAATAATTTAGGCTACTTAGTCACAATTATTGATGAACTGGACTTAAGCCGAAAAAATTGTTCGAAATAAAGGCAATCATACCATAGCCATTAATAGACTAGATATTTTAAGCCAATATTGTCGGATTTAGGCTTTAATACCACGATTATTAATTAACCGGGCATTTAGCTTAATCATACTTTAATTGAGGCAATTTACTTGCCTATATGATGACATGAATGCATTTATGCAGTTGTAGAATTAAAAGGAGTAGAAGAGAAGCATGCATGAAGTGCTAAAATTAAATAGGCGGAGTTTTGTTTACGTACCTGATTTAATCGTCGACCGCTTCTTAACTCCAGGTTAAGCTCCTCGTTAAGGGAATTAATTTTAATTTAATTTTAAGTGACCAAATATCACAACAATAAAATGAAATTAAAATTAAAAAATGCAAGAAAGCAGTAAAGAATCGCAAAGAGCGTAGGGGGAAGGAGCGTCCGTCAACACAGACTGAGTGAGTAAAAAAGGAGGCCCGAGGCCTGTATTTATAGGCGCAAAACGGACTGTTTCCGGTGGCTGGGTCGCCGGATGGACCGCCGGCTCGGCGGCCCGCCCGGCGGCCGGGCCGCCAAGTCTCGGCGGCCGGGCCGCCGGCTGAGCCGCCGGATCGGCGGCTCTCCCGGCGGCCGGGCCGCCGGGTCTCGGCGGTCGGGCCGCCGGCTGAGCCGCCGGATCGGCGGCCCTCCCGGCGGCCGGGCCGCCGGGTCTCGGCGGTCGGGCCGCCGGCTGAGCCGCCGGATCGGCGGCCCTCCCGGCGGCCGGGCCGCCGGTTCGTCGGCGGCCTGCCCGGCGGCTGGGCCGCCGGGATGGGCCGCCGGCTCGGCGGCTGGGCCGCCGACTCGGCGGCCTTCCCGCAGCCAAGCGCCGGTCTTTCGGCGGCTGGGCCGCCGGGTCGGCGGCCTTCCCGGCGGCTGAGCCGCCGGGATGGGCCGCCGGCTCGGTGGCTGGCTCCGGTGGCTGAGCCACCGGGGCAGGCAGGTTTATTCCGAGGGCTTTTCCGGGAGTTCCGGACCTCCAAAAAATATTCCGAGACCAGTTCCGAGATCCTCGTAATTTTCCGGACGTTTCAAGTACCATATTGGCATATTTCCGATGAACTTCCCGAATGGCCTTCGGTCCGGCCGGACTGTTTGCAGTCCGAAAAAACTGGCTCTTTGAGCCTCAAAATTTGAGTATTCACAGCCATGCATTATTAGTATGTTCATAAATCTTACAAACAATATTTTGATTTCTCAATTAAATACCCAAATCGTTGATTTATTCGAAAAGAAGTTGAAAACTGTTGGCTCAAGGGTCAAATTCTAATCTCGGAGTTTTGATGATTAAAACAAAACAAATAACTTTAAATTATATTATTTGTGCTAACAATATTTTATGCAGAATACATATGAAAGGTAATAAACGAACAAGGCAAGTCCTACAAATCCAAAGTGTATGAAGACATCCGATGACCCTAGCAGTTAGATCTTTAGGATTCACTGTTAGATAGAGAGAAAATTCATCTATAAGCACAAAAACTAATTTTTTCTCTCATCAAAATTTTTCGAAAATTAGATTCTTCAAAATAAATCCTTTCGTCAAAAAGATGTTTTTGAAATTTCTTTAAAAGAAATCAAAATGATTAAATTACCTAAAATTAAAGAGATTATGTCTCTAACGATTTTGGTAATAAATCTTATGCACTTCTTTTTCAGAAATCCTCTTTGAAGATCTAAGAATTTTAATTTATTCTCTTACCTAAAACGAAGGAAGATCTTATTTTTTCGTTTTAGTAATTAGAATCTTTTCATAAAATATTTCTCAAATAAATTGCTTTCGAAAATCTTTATGTTTAAGGAAAGAAAGATCATCTCCTATTTTCTTACCAAAAGGATAAAACAAATTTTTGGTAACTAAGATTTTCGTATCTTCAAAATAAGGAAAGCAAATATTTTGATCTCAAAAAGAAATATCCACTTTCTAAAAACAAGAATCACAGACCTCTCTATAAAAAGGAGTTTTCATTTTTTGAAATGGTGGAAGAAAGAGTTTTCATTTTTAAGAGTATTCTCCTAATGATCATATCTTTTATCTCTCAAAACTTACTCTCTACCCCCTTTATTTCTTTTCATCTTTATACTTTACGGTTTTATCTTTAAAAGAGAAAAGAATTTTTATAACAACTACTTTTGAAAAACAATTTTGTTTTCTAAACGATTTTCTAATCAGAAAAACTGTTTTTCCTGTGCTTATATTACATTTCTGTCTATTTATTTAGATTCTGTAATCTTTATTAGACAGGTTTTTATTTGATAAACATTTGTGTAATAGCTTAGATGAGAAGCTATTGTGAAAGAGGTTATCAAGCAACCTTCTTCGTAAGAGAGATTCTAATGTCTTGAATTGAGTTTCTGTACTCTACCAAAAACAGAAAGGGTTGAGGTTAACTAGAACCTTTGGAAAATCTAGTGGGATAAAGGGTAGATCTAGGTGTTGATCTATTGCCTTGTACTGTTGTTTCTGTATTGAGGCGGGCACGCCCGCCCTCGAGGGCAGGCACGCCCACCTTCCAGGGCGGGCAAGACCGCCCTTGGGGCTTCTTTTTCTTATAAAATTGGCCCCGGGGCCTCCGTTTGGACTCACTCAGTCTGTGTTGTCGGACGCTCCTTCTCCCTACGCTCTTTGCGATTCTTTACTGCTTTCTTGCATTGTTTAATTTTAGTTTTATTTTATTGTTGTGATACTTGGTCACTTAAAATTAAATTAAAATCAATTCCCTTAACGAGGAGCTTAACCTGGAGTTAAGAAGCGGTCGACGATTAAATCAGGTACATGAACTAAACTCTGCCTATTTAATTTTGGCACTTCATGCATGCTTCTTTTCTACTCCTAATAATTCTACAACTGCATAAAGGCATCCATGTCATCATTAGGCAAACAAATTGCCTCAATTAGATAAATTTAGGCTAAATGCCCGGTTAATTAATAATCGTGGTATTAAAGTCTAAATCCGACAATATTGGCCTAAAATACCTAGTTAATTAAATAGCTATGGTATAATTGCCTTTATTTCAAAAAAATCTAGCTTAAGTCCAATTAATCAATAATTGTGGCTAAATAGCCTTAATTAAACACGTTCTTTTTTGGCAATAACTTGCCTATATTACAATTCAATTATTTACTTTAGGCAAACAAATTGCCTATAAAGTAAGATTAACCATTATTTAGCGACAAATCGCTTAAATCAATTTTTTGGCAAAAATGCCTTGAATTAATCAATCTTTTGGCTCAAAGCCTTAAAATTAATCATTTTGGCGACAATCGCCCAATCAACATTTTTGGCAAACAATTGCTTAGATCAACTCATTTTGGCTAAAAGCCTTCAAATTAATCTATCTTTTGGCTAAAAGCCTTAAAATCGAGCATTTCGGCAACAAACGCCTAAATCATTTCAATTTTTTGGCAACAATTGCCTAAGTCAACATTTTTGGCATCAAATGCCTTAAAATCAACATTTCTGGCATCAAATGCCTAAAAAGCAATCAATTTTCAGGCAAAATGCCTAAACAAAATGCACAAAGCATACACACACTCATGCATAAAGCATACCCATTCAAAGCCCTCCAAAAGAGGCCTATCGAACTACGTTGACTTTGATCTTCCATTCAAACGGAAGTACGTAGGCACGTTTGGGATTTAACCCCGAGCGGCAAGTCGAAATCATCAAAACACTTCTTTTTGGTCCAATTACATTCATGCACCCTGCAAAGCATGCATTTTTTGGTTAGTTCATCAACATGACATAGTCTCGGGATCCACCTCGGGTTCAAAGACCATGCCTTAAACATTGGAATAATTAATCTAGTAACTAGGTTAATTAAAATCGGAGTCACTTAGGGTTTTTCCTAGTTTACCCTAAAATAATTAAACAATGTGGCGACTCATACATTCACGTGCATTTCTACCCTTAGTCACATGTATATATATGTTATGATGTTTGGGGCAGGGGTTCACAACAGGATTCGGGCTTTTTATGGGTTTGATGCACCTTTAAAGGCACTAGGCTTGCGGTTGGTACATTTGCTAATTCTCGGGTAGATGTACCTAAAACGCGAGGTTTAAGCTGGATCCACCTTCGAAAGTAACAAAAATACCAAAGGGTAACATGGGTAGAAAGTGATGAGAAGAGAGAAATGCGGTATGAATGCAAGATCCTAATAAAGGAAAGCACATAAACACATACGGACGATTAAAGAATTTTCCAACGGCTTTCTAATCAATTTTTATTTAGAAAATGTAGGTTTAGAGTCAATTCCTAATTGCAACCATCTAGTTATTAAAAATAACCAGGGATTAGTGGAAGCAGTTCCCCAGTGAAGTCGCCAATCTGTTTTCGCACCCCCCCGAGCGACCCGAAAAACGCTCGATTTAGTTTTGATTTATGATCTTGATATTTGTTTTTAACAAGTGGTGACAAAACCTTTTTGGGATACGATGCCGATAAATCGGTCTTATAAAACATTTGAGTCGCCACCCATTTTTTTGGCAATGGGACCGTTTCCAATTTTAAAAGTGACTTCATTTAAAAACCCAATTTTGTTTAAGGCCAATTTAGAGAACTGGTCAGGCGCACCAAGTGCGATTCTGGATAAGGGAATTAGGTACGTCGACCCGTTGGAAGCCGACGCCCGAAAAACCGGCCTCTTTTAACCTACAATTTCTAATTTATTTTAATTTAGAAAAGCCAATTTATTCATACAAACCCAATCCGAATAAATCGAACCGAGTTCCTTTGCGGAAAATTATTTAATCATCCCAAATAAGTTCAATCATTGCATTCATAGTCATTCAAACCACACCAACCATTCAACCCACAGCAGTCAAGTTAAAGTACTCAAAAGACCCGCTCTTGCCTTATGGTTAAAGGCGGGCCACAAACCGAACCTAAAATACATTCTACCCAATTTAAATTCAAGAAACCCTAAGAAGCCCGAAATCATGCATAACAATAAGTTAATGTACTAGACTTGATTAAACCGCAATCTACCCACAATTGGTTATCTCTTGAATTATCAAAAGAATTGAATATTTATTTAATTACATAAAATTGTTATTATTATTTTTTGTAAAAGGAACAAAAATTGTTTCTGGAACCCTAGAACAGTCGCATCACGCAGCTATTCTATGGAAGAACAGTTGCGTGATGGATCCAATAGCTGCGTGTCACAGCTGTTCGTGACTTGGGAAAAACCTTCAGGTTCATCAGTCGTTTATTTCAAATACAATATTAAACAAAAAAAATAAAAGTGAAATAAAATCATAAATACGAACAGTTCCATCACGCAACTAATCGGGGCAATATAATTATATTTTGGACATGAACAGTTCCGTCACGCACCTTGTAGCTGTGTGATGCAACTGCTCTGGTCCGTAACTACTTTTCAAACAACCCTTTTTACATTTTCCTTTTATCAAAACTTGTTTTAATATAACTCAGAAACATCCAAGAATGGGCAAAGTACTGTTTAATTAATATCACACTACTAAAACATCAATAAAATAAATAATAATGAATAAACAACTAAAAATACCAAGAAAAGTCTTTAGATAATTACCTAACCCTTAGATTGAGGATTGTAAACAATCTGAATGTCTTAAGGAACGAGATTTCAGAGTCCCAGAAGGCTTTGTTCACCAAGTTTCAACAACCACCTCCTTCTTTTTTGCTTTCTCTCTTTTTTCTCTTTTTTATGATTTTCGTTTTAACCTAATTAATCACTAAAGACTGTTTTTTTCTTCAAGATAACTCAAAAGAGTTTCTACAGAAAAACCTAGCCGCAATTGTCTTTTTTATGCCCTAAAAAATTCCTCTTTGAATAAGATAAAAAACGCAGTATTTATATAGGTAGGGCAACAGGGGATAGCTGCGTCACGCAACTGACAGCTACGTGACGGACCCAATAGCTGCGTGACGCAGCTCACTTTCTGGACCGTTGCCACATATCCAAACAGAATGTAAAACCATTATGTCGGCTTTCAAGTTGATGTCATCTTAATTGGAGTTGCGTGACGCAACTATCAGTGCCGTCACGCACCTTATAGCTGCGTGACGCAACTCTAATGCAAATCAGTCACCCTCAAATTGGTTTAAATCAAATCCTTGGGTTTAAAGACTTCTGGACAACCATGATCCCTCATTCCGCGTCCTCGTATCCTCATCGGGTTAGGCGGGGGCATAAATACACGCGTCAACACTAACCAATATATAATTGGCTAAAATGCGCCATTATTTCTCCATTAATCAATTTCTTTCTTGATTAGTAATGATGGTTTATATTTTATTTCCATCAAAGCAAAGCATTATATAGGGAAATTGAGTAAGAGTCAAAGGCTTATAACCATATATATTCCTAATTATTAGTTTTAAAAAAAATACATTTATGGTTATCTATCTCTTTTAAATTGTAATTAATAACATAAGTTAAGGTTTTTAATTATACTAATTCATAGGGATAGATTTTCCTTAAAAAAAATTAATTAATGGAATAGATTAATGAATAGTTGATGTGTACGGCACCATATATGATAATTATTTCAATATATGTAAGCTTATCAACTCTAATATAATAGTTAATGGAGTACCATAGAAGCATAGGAAAAAAAGAATAATTGAACTTTTTTATATATATTTTATGCTTTCCTCAAATTAGTGGAAATCTAGGTGGTCTAATTAGAAGAGATATTTGTGAACTTATACATAATCAGCCTATCATCTTTAATTTATGTTAATCTTGGTAACTAATACACAATTATTAGGTAATTGCTCACCAAAGTACCCAAATATGCCCATGATTCTAGTTCTTGTACGATAGAACTAGAGTTTGAATATTGGGGGTTTAAAATAGCATTAGAATATATTTCTAAGTTCATATGAGTTTATGTTAATGAGTGTAATTTAATACTAATCAAATTTTATAGTAATCAAATTAATGAGTGTATTGAAATTTATTTATTTTTAATTAGTTTATGTTGATTTGTGTTTTTATTTAAGTGGAAATCACATGAATGATGCGTTTGAGTTGGAGGCCTAGCAGTGGCCAATGAGACTGGCGGTGACAGAGCAGGACCTTTCCGACACACAGGTGGATCAATATCTGTGATAGAGACATCTTGATTATTAGTGAGTCAATTAGTTATAGTTACAAAACTGATATTTAATGAAATGATACCATATTAATATATCATGCATAAAAATTCATTACAGGCTGAAAAATATGGTCATGAGTCCACACCGATGGAGGTGTTCACTTACACTCACACAAAGGACCACGATGGAAATACGTTTGTGGACAAACATGTGTTGGGCGTCAATGCAAGTAACAATGAAGAATATACATTTGCTTTCTAGTCTTCTCTTACGTGTACAAGTTCAATTTAATAAAGCTTGCAAGTGCATTAATTAATTAATTTGTTGTTTTTAGGAGAACTACAGTTCAGCTTGCGAGTGTGTTGTTTCTTCTCAGGCTAGATCTGAAGTTGAGTCAATAATTGATGAGCTATCACTTTATGTGGAGGCCGTACGAGGTGAAAAGAGGAGGAAAGTATATGGCATCGGGTCTCAAGCATCATAGTTTTACTGCGGCTTAGCATTTGACGCTATTGCAGCCTCCTTACGACCACAGCCTAACCATAATGATGAGCAGATTAGTGCATTACGGGCTCGTGTTGATGAGCAGGAGAGACAGCTTGCAGAGCTTAGAGCACATGTCATGCGGATGTCCGGTCAGCATGGTGCTGGTACTTCTTCCTCTGATCCTCCGCTGTTATAAATCGACATGTTTCTACAGTTCTGCATCAGCCATTATGGTCTCCTCTCGATCCCGATACTGCAGACTATACCTTGGCCACTCCTACCGATGCTATGACACTGGATTGTGCAGAGGACCGACCTTGTAGTTTTGATTTCGGACCTTTTTAGCGTTCATTGATTTTTCATATTTTGTATAGTACATTACATCTACAATTATATTCTTACATTGTTATTGTGTTGTGATCTTGATGATGATACTTGTGATTGTGATGTATATATATGTCGATTTTTGATAGTGGAAAAAATTATGCTTTTTAATACTATTAAATTTTTTTCCTATAATTATATTTTGCGACCGAATAGTGACCGAACTGCAACCAAATTATAACTGTTAAATTTAAATTTGTGACAGATCACCAACCAATCACTTTCAAAATTTGCGACCGATTTGCGATCGCTTTTCAAAATTACAACCGACACTTTCTGCGACCAATCTGCGACAAGCTTCCAGAAGGAGAACATGATGAAAATTAGCGACTGATATTTATAATTTTGTGACCGATTAGTCGGTCGCTAATTTGTTTAAGAGAAGCACTTTTGCGACCGATTAATGTCTGTCGCAAATTGATTGCTGAGTCCATTTAGCGACTGATTTGTCGGTCGCAGTTTAGCAAATTTTTTTTAGTGTAAATCCTAAGAGGTTTGATATGGCTTAGCATCCTCTAATGTGAAGTGTCCAATTTCTACAAGGCGGTTGGCGATATTGCGCATGAGCATGAATCGTGCCTCCATACCTTGGAAGAGAGTTATGGCTTCAAGTTGTGTTTGCTTTATTTCAAGCAAGAGCTGATGAGCCTCTTCTAATTGGTCTTATTTAGTATAGATGTTGGAACCGGAGGAGCTTCCCTTTTAGGTACTTGGGCTTCGGTCTTGTAGTCACCATTGGAAACAGCTCGTTTGGCTCGTTTTGCTTCTAGCACTTCTCTTAAGTCCTCCCCCTTTGGCGCTTTGAACATTGGGATCAAGCCATGATAGAATATACCTATATGGCTTTAATAAAACAAGTTAAGTGATGCATGGGTAAAACACAACACAATCATAGCATTTATATACAAATAAAGGGGAATGGGAATTGGAAAATGCATGATCTCCACCCTTATATCTCCCACATATGATTCAAGGTTGAAGGTCTCTTTTAAAACCCTAGGACATACTGGTTGGGCCCATAAACCATCATGGGGTTTTGGACCGACATCTCTCGCCTTTATTGTATGAATGCAACAATCATAATTTTATTATGGTAATCCTAGAGGAAGGGACTAGGGCCAATTACATGGGCTTTGGTCAAGCTTATTAAGTCTTGGGTTGCATAAGTGAGAATTGGTTGTTTCTTCCCATTTGCTTAAGCAACTGGTGATAACGGATTACGCCAATTATTTTGATATACTAAAAGGTACTTGACTTATGGGTGGTGTATATTAGTGGCGCATCCAAATAGTCAAACAGAGTCAAAGGATCACAACCCACAATAGCACATTTAGGGTTTAAGGTAGAAATGAGATTAAGAAGAGATAAATGCATGAATGACGTTTATAAGTACAAAAAGTAAACTCAATTTAAAGTTAATAGCATTATTAAAGTTTGTGAATAAGTGGACAACTTTTGGAGCCAACTCTCTACTCGAACCCAAAACTGGAAACCAGATATTCTGGGTTCAATCTCCAATGGAGTCGCTAGGCTGAGGATGCGTGATTTTTCAAAAAGGGAGGAAAGAATCAAATCGAATGGACTTAATTGATTTTATTTAATAAATCGGTTTTCATTATTTAACCCATTC
Organism: Jatropha curcas; assembly: GCF_041381405.1. NCBI lineage: Eukaryota > Viridiplantae > Streptophyta > Magnoliopsida > Malpighiales > Euphorbiaceae > Jatropha > Jatropha curcas. Next base: position 7,731,848 of record NC_143154.1, read on the forward strand.
GTTAATCCTCGAAAAAATGTTCTCTTACTTTGGTAAGAGTTTATTTCTTGGAGTCGCCACCCTTATTAGGAAAAATTCTCGAATTAGCCAATTCTTCGAGAATTAGACCGGGTGGCATGCAAATGGGGTTGTTGCCCTAATTTTTAGCGCTTAGGTGGAAAGTGCCACTAGTGGGCCCCAAAAACGGGATGGGTCTTATTTTCACGAAATTAGTCTGGGTGGCACACAAAACGAGGCAGTGCACCGAGACCCGTTATAGGCATACCCAAGGCGCGTTTTTGGGCCCTATTTCAATGCAAATCCTAAAAACTTGAAAATGATTCGATGGGTTACACTTCTTAAACTCGGATCATTAGTCTGAGAGTCAAATTCATCGGATGTCTCAAACTCATTTTATCACGAAACAGTTTATCATCACTAAGTCCTTTTGGGGTAAAAATTGAGCGTTTACACTCATCCAACCAGCCCACCACTCCAGAATTAGTCTATGGAGAAGATTATAGAGCAGTCCACCCTGTCCACTAAGTTTGAACCTAAATTTCAGTCAAAAACTAAAGATGAGTCAGAGTCCAGTTTGTCAAAGTCCGTGTCTTTTAAGTATTCCCTATCTTCTCTTTCAAACCCAAGAGGTCTTTTTGTTGAATTGAATGTAGATGCCTTTTATGGCACTTTCTCCAGTAATGAAAATTTTCAATTTTCTGGTTATCCTTTCTCCACCCTAAATGAGATTGCTAGTAAAAATGAAAATGAAAAGGTAAATAAAATCGCAGAAGAACAAATAAATGTTGGCACAAAATTTGAACCAAAGCATACATTAACACCATAAATCTTGCCCCCTATGTCATTGTAAATCTGAACTACGGTGACCTGACTATTGAAAATATGTTCCTAAAATATGAGATATGTAGGTAGCCCAACTTGTAGGTGCAGTCACAATAATAAATATGTTTTCTCCTCTTCAAGAAAATTTCATATTTTCACTGTGCCAACTAAAAAGACAAAAAAAAGAAAGAGAAATTAGAAATTGAATTGGAAACCTAACAAAGGGCAGTTTAATCAAAAAGAAAATAGCTAAGCTAAAAACTTGCTAGCATACGCAGTTTAGGTAAAATCAGAAAAACCCAATATGTTGAAAACTCGAAAGGGCGGCTTAGGCAAAAGTTAGGGCAGTCTGCAAAATCGAAAACCCGTAGGGGTGATTTAGACAAAAATTAAGGCATAAAGTATAAATCCCATGAAGGATAAAACTAATTTTCCTTTTTATATAAAGTGCTAAGATGATTCCCCTTTTACATATCTCCTAATCAACTATCCTTTACAAATCACAAAATCCCTACCACCTAGGCATCTATCTTTTATCAACTATCTAGTATCAACTTCCAAGTGTCAACTGCCCTATACATCGGTCAGTAATATGTCTCAAAGTCCTTACAAAAAATATGGCCGAGTCAGAAATAAAAAAATTAAAAACCTACCTATCATAGGCAGGTATGCACCAAAGGTCTAGGCGATCCATCTAAGCTACCTCAGATGTATATCGTTAGAATCATTAAAGTCTTCTAGGTCGTCCTATCTGGTAGGGTCGGGAATTGGCTTCATAGTCGCCCTGTGTCTAGCCTTAACCTCCTATGTCAGAGTCACTCTACGCTCTCTCTCTCGGTCACCATGCTCGGATATCCATCAAGCCTCATAAGTTCCTGACCTCCCTCGTGAAACACCAGCCTCTACTACATGAGCTCCCCTGGACCAACTACCTAGAATAACAACAGTAACTTGGGGCAAGATTAGAGTGGTCTTGAAAACAGTACCAACTAGTGGTAAACCCTAGGTGTACCCCATCTGCCTCATCACTCTAGAGCTCGGATAAAAAGTGATCTAGTCCATAGCCAGCAGATAAGCAATATAGAAACCTGTTAATCGCACTAGAAATCTCCCAATGCCATACCTGTCGCATTTCCAGATGATCTGATCCAGCCTCAACTCAAGCAGCCTCTACAGCTACTCAGCCTTTCAGCCTAGCCCTACCACGACTCATTTACAATGGTATTGCAATGCCTCATGTGGACGACATTATGGAATCTCCACCACTCTCAAATGGTCCCTCAGCCAGACCTACAAAACTAGACATTGCACCAGAATACAGAAATAATAAAGGCATTTATATGCAAAGACCTTCAAAGTAGACAGATTTAGTTGTACCCTATCCTAAAAACTTATGCCTTTTCTAAAAGGAAAACATCATGAAAGATTAGACATTGCACAAGAAATAGGCATTTATATGCAAGACACTTAGAAACAGACAATTTTAAAATCTAAACCTTAATATAAAGCATGCAAACCAATTCAGAAAATACAAGCTAGTTCAAGATTGCTTACCTAAAGCAAGATCGGGCTCGCAGACCAAACCCCATGAACCCGGTGTGCACAGTCGAGGCTCGAGATAGTCTCAGCTAACACCATGTTAGCTAACTTTACGTTTCCTATCCTTGATCCTCTCTCCATCTGCAGCATGAGGTCCACTACTCTAAGATCACCCCATCCGAATGGGCCGGACAAAAGATTTATGCTAACCAAGCAGAACAGTAGTGCTCTAGTCCTGAACCTCTAAAATTCTGCATCCGCAAAGTCTAGGAGATCCAGGTACTATTAGCACTCAAATTTTGCCCCTAATGGCTCAATGATGATAACATTTTTTTAACATAAGATTAGATCAGGACTCATGAGTGCTCTGGTTCTCGGATCGATGGTTCGTGGCTGAGATGATGCATGTATTTGACCATTTTAACTTTTTCGGGTTACCAAGTGTTTCGCAGCGCAACTGGGCCCTGGGAAGCGCATCGAGTTCGCCCAGTAAACTTTTTAGTGCACCTCCTCATTTTACATGCCGTCCTGTCTGATTCAAAAAAATGGGCCCGACTTCATTTTGGGCCCCATCAGTGGCATTTGCCACCTCAGCCCTAAATTAGGGCAACACCTCCCATTTGCCTGTAAATAGGCCTTAGGATTAGTGCCAAGGGAGGAATTTTTGGCTTAGCTAAGGGAAACTATTGCTTTTCAAAAACTCAAACCTTTGATTCAAGAAAACTACTGTTTCCTCTTGGATTTAGGGTTTTTATTCATTGATTAAGAGAAAAACTTCCCTTTTGTTAGTCAAGAAAACCACAAATACATACATTTGATCTTAATCTTGGATCTTTAGTTTAAGAGGCAAGCTTGGGTTTTCTTGCATCCAATCCTCCAAAAATCTTTGGATTCTCTGAAACAGGTAACCTCTAAGAACCATTAAACCTTTCCTTCTTCTTTTTCCTTTCATATAGGTGTGAAAAATACCATTTTTTTTTATTGGTTAGGAGAGAAATCTATGAATAACCAATAACTTCTTACTACATTAGAAGTGGCGTGTAACACCCTCCGCCGAGTCCCGTGAGACCCGACGACGGATGCCACATTCGGTGCCGGAGACACCGTCTTAACTTAACATACAAATCATTAAATAAGATTATGAATTAGAAGTAATTGAGTATTCACAAGTGTAGCGAGTAATTTTTTTTTTTTTTATAGATAATCATTTCATTTTGTTTTCATCTCTTTTTTTTTTTTTTTTTGAGAAAAAGATTGGGAAAAATCCTACATAAATACTGTAAGAATTTTCCTTTTAAAAACTGAGCTCGCCAAACATGTGAATACAAAACACTCCCAATTAAACTCCAAACTCCCAACATCTCCACATAATCATCATAACACAACAACACTTCTATATTTTCATAATTATATAAATCCTCAATAGCAGTTTAATATTCATCAATTAATTGCATTCAGTATATATATCAAGTCTTAATAAACTAATCATACCAACTCTCTTGAAATATTTTATATTCAATCATTTAATGAATGTTATGCTTATCTCCGAATATAGACACCAACATAATTGCTAATTACATGCTTAAGTTATAATTCAAATAATACAATCTCTGAAAATATAATACTTATACATGCCATAGTTCTTAAGTACATAAATCTCAATCTACTACTACCACAATAGTCACTTCTGCCCTGATGCTACTCTTCTAGTCTTCAAGCAGCAACCACAGTCTTTAACCTGCGCGTGATAAAAATTAACGCGCTGAGTATAAAACTCAGTGGTGCTCATAATTCACATACTTACTAAAGTTGTGATGACAACTTACTTAAAACACAAATGACATAAAATCATTAAATTTTAACATACATGTACATTTATAGCAAAAGAAATATCAAATAGACTATTAATTAATAACATAAAGAATTTAATTCTTTCAACTCATAAATTCAGTACTTGCACATTTATTTTACCAATACATATACTATTTATGTTTAAAACCATGTACCGGAATATCATGCTTTGAAAATTCATTTGATAACATAATCATTAATTTCCAAAGTAAGGTTTACTAAAATAATATGATCTCATTCGTTTAATTCAAATACTTTGAAAGTAATAAGACGATTATAAATACAAATATGTTAATTCTTTAGTTAAGGCTCGTACTAATACAGAATGAACATAAGCAGATTTGATCGTGGCCTATGAAAGCACCACTGTGGCCTATGAAAGCACCACCCCCATCACACAATCGTGGCCTATGAAAGCACCACCGTGGCCTATAAAAGCACCACCGTGGCCTATAAAAGCAACACCGTGGCCTATAAAAGCACCACCCCCATCACACAATCGTGGCCTATGAAAGCACCACCGTGGCCTATGAAAGCACCACCGTGGCCTATGAAAGCACCACCGTGGCCTATGAAAGCACCAACCCCATCACACAAATAAGCGCGTCCGCCTATTTATAAGGGCTGAAAACCCTAGCATATGATCATAGCTTCACATAACAAAATCAATCTCATCATACCACGTTTCAATCATGCATAGTAGAGCCCAAATCAAAATCATTCTTTCACAAAAGCAATAATTCTTATTAAAAAAACTCTTCATTACTTAATACCCATCATTTCAAATTTCTCAACTTACAACTTACAAAAATTTCCACATTCTTCAAAGGAAATATTTCAAATATATATATATATATATATATATATATATATATATACTTAATATAGGAAAATTTCTCATCAATTCCTTTTCTTTTAAAACTTTCTTAACATCATAATGAAATTTATCATACTTTCCTTATTCAAAATTCAAAGCACATACACCTTAAATACCCATTTTTTTTTAAACTCTAAACATATGAAAGTTATCAAAATAATCATACATATGTCATACTTATACCATACAAAAAAACTAATTAAGTAAGCCTTACCACCCTAGAGTGGTTTGGCCTCTTAATGAAAACCAAGGGGAGGAATTTCCTTCTCCAACCAAGCATACTAACATAACTCTTATGCACCAAGGTCTCCATGTCTATTCTCATCATGCATTATTTAAACTAATTCCACACTTTATCCCAAAATTTCCAACAATTTTTCCCATTTATATCCATTTAAACATATCCACAATACCACTTTTCAACCTTATATCTTATTTTTGTCAAATCAATCCTCAAACATACAAATAATCAAGAGAACCTCATCACACATGATTCATACATACATTTATCCAAATAAACCTATGAGTCAAGGCATAGGAAATTTCCAGCATTAAAATATCCTTGACCTTTGCTGTGTTTTTAAGACATAACTTGAGTTATAGGTCTCCCAATTGAATGAAATTAGATTCATTAGAAAGCTAAGATAAAATTCTACAAATGTTATGAAGGGACCACAGCCCAGATCAATGCGTAAGGTGGTAAACAGAAGCTAGGAACACAGACCAACAGTTCAGACCCAATTCAGCAGAACTAAGTCCAATGTTTATTGAATTCCTACTTAACCAAACACTCAAATTAAACCAATCTAGAACCCTGGAAGTCTCAAGACACAGGGAAACAACTTTCATGAAGACCTCAGAACCAAATCTTGTCATTATAGTGGTCACAATGGGCACTCAATTTAGTGATGCATGTGGCCCGACATAACAGAGTCAGTTTAGGTATTTCAGCCATAAGTTGAGCTATGTATCTCCAAATTGGACACAAGAGGATGGTTTGGAAAGCTAAGAAGTAGACCTACAACTTTTATGAAGGACTCAGACACAAATGGAAAATGTAAATGGTCGAAAACTAGTCCTTAATCTCACCCAATAACACTTTTTCCAAAATTCAGCTTACTTTAACCATGAAAAAAAAAAAAACATGAACAACAAAGATACAAGGTAGAGATTTCTACCACATACTAAATACTCATCAAACATCACCCAAGAGCATGTTATTGCAACCAAAGTTCAACAAATCAATCATTCCATACAAAATCCCAAAATACATGTATGATAGCATAAATGCACAAAATCAAAAATTCAAGTAAGGTAAGTGTGTTTATGAACACTAACCTTAAAAATAAGCTTTAGCAAGCTTAAATTAAAGCTTTCTAAGCTCTAACTTTGCCTTTACTCCATGGTAGAGGTTTCCCCAACCTTTGGCTTAAGTAGAGAATCTCCAAATTTCTTGAAACTAATTACCACAAATCACTTCTCAAGCTTAATTCTCTAAGATTAATTACTTAAATCAAGTTGGGTGGGTTTAATTTGGTGGATTTAACAAGTAAGAAGTGAAGAAAAACAAAGAAGAGAAGAAGAAGAGGAAGTGGCGTTGAAGAGAAGAAGAAGAAGAGAAAAAGTGGTTGCTCAATAATTGAAGTTGACCTTATAAAGTGATCAAAGGGTATTTTGGTCTTTTCCCCATAATTGGATGGCTAAGATTAAGCTCATCTAATGGCTAAAAATATTCTCCAATTCAATTCCTTCACAATATTATTTATCTCCACAAATTTCTCAAATTACTCCATAAAAATTATTCCTCAAATTTCCTTAATTAATAAAGCATCATAATTCACTATTCACTAATTATCTAAATTCTCCAAAAATATTCATTACTTACTTTCTACCTATAAAAATCATGCATACATACTCTAAAAATATTAAAGAAAATATAAAACATATATAGTAATTTTTTCGGACCAAAATAATACCGATTCCCGGACCGATAGTACTATTCACAGACCGGTGGTACTATTCATAGACTGGTAAATCACTACCCATTCATAGTTAATCATACTCAATATCTTCCTCGGATCTAAATAAAATATTATCCCCCTTTCTGTAGCACCATTCATGACCCGATAAAATAATATTATTTTAAGATTCGAAAATTTTGGGGCGTTACATGGCGCACGCCACAGTGTAAAGGGCGCATGCCACTACGTGTGCCACACACCACTTCTCCTGCAGTTAGGATGCTTGTTTTCCATTCTGTAACACCTTGATCCCGGCAAGTGCCTAGCGCCACTACGTATGGCGCACGCACTTCCTCTATGGCGCAAGGCACTTTATTTTAAGGCTTCAGAATGTTAAAAATCAATAAAATGGTCTCGATTCGAAACTCTAATTGTTAAGCACCAAACTTTACTGTTCTAGATTGCATTTTTGACCATAAATGGATTGAATAAACACAAATAAACAAGAAATGGGTAGTGACAAATGCATTTGTTCAACATTCATGATGAACATCAAGGCTTTGAACTCAAATCTTGAGCAATGCTTTAAATATTAACTCATTGAAGTTACTATCCTTTACTTTTATGCATATTTATTATTTTGTGTTTTAAATTCTTGCACTTTTACTTATTGTTTTATGATTTTTATTTTATTAACCCATTAATTATTGCTTTGTAAACATAAAAATGCACCATTTTAACCATTACTTGAATGAATGTCTGTTTATGATTCTATGAATGTTAATGTTTTTGTGTTTGTTATGTATGATTGATTCATTAATGCCATTCATTTGTTGTAAGCTTGATGTAAAGAACCTTAACGGGTCCTATTATTGCTTGTATGTAATAATTTTAGGGGATTTGGGAAATTTGGAGGGTTAAAGGGTAGATTGTATTTTAGGACATGACTTGCAATCTTTTCTCCTTACCTCCCTTCTTTGGATGATTTATTTCATGTTTTGTGGATGAGATTATATACATGATTGTAATAATTTTAAAAATTGCATTAAAATCGATTTTACACCTCAATTTAAGTTAATCCGGTTATTAGTCTTTGTGGATTAATAAACAACAAGGAGGTTGGTTTAACCAAGCAGTTCGAGTGCCAACATCTTTCCGAAACCGTGTCTAACTCCCTTACCAGTCTCTGGTTTAAAACCGAGTTAGTCGATTCCAAAGAATCGACTAATTCAAGAATTTTTCCTAAAGAGGGTGGCGACTCCAAAAAAAAAAAAAAAAAAAACTCTTACCAAAGTAAGAGCCCTTTTTCGAGGATCAATGAATGGGTCTAATAACGAAAATCAATTTTCTTAAATAAAATCAACCAAGCCTGTTCAATTTTCCTTTCTAACCAAAAAGAAAAGATCCTCCAGTCTGGCAACTCTGCTGGGGATTAAACCCAGAATCTCTGATTTTCGATTTTAGGTTCAAGTAGGGAGTTGGCTCCAAATTTTATCCACTTATTCACAATCATTAATAATAGTATTAACTTCCAGTTGAGTTTTTACTTTATGTATATTTTTTATTCATGCATTAATATCTTCTTAATCTCCTTTCTACCTTAGCCCTAAAAGGTGATATTAGGGGTTATGGTCCTTTCACTCTACTCAATTGTTGGAATCTGCCACTAATATACACCACCCATAAATCTAGTACCATTTGGTATATTAAAAGAATTGGCACAATCAGTTATCACCATTGGCTTACACCCAAAGCTAAATGGGAGCAAATAACTAATTCTTGCTTATGGAACTTAAGATTTGTATAACCCAACCAAAGCTCATGTACATGACTCTAGTTCTTTCCTTTAGGTATACCTTAATAATAAATGTTGTGTCATTCATACAATAAATGTAAGAGACATCAATCTAAAATTCCATGATGTTTTATGGGCCCAACCAATATGTCCTAAGGTTTAGAAAGACCTTTGACCGTGAAACGTGTTTGGGAGTTATAAGGGTGGAGATCATGCATTTCCCAACTCCCGTTCCCCTTTTTTTCTATAAATACCCTATGTTGTTGTGTGTTTTTATTATGCATTATTTAACTTGTTATAGCCATATAGGAATATTCTATCATGGCTCATTTTCATCGTTCGAGGCGTCGAAGAGCGAAGGACGTAAGAGAGGTTCTACAAGCAAAGCGAGCTAAGAGAGCTCTTTCAAATGTTGACTACAAGGCCGAAACTCAAGTGCCTAAGAGGGAAGCTCCTCCAATTCAAACACTAATCAAAGAAGACCCATTAGAAGAGGCTCATCAACTCTTCCTTGAACTTAAGCGAGCTCAACTCGAGGGCATGACCCTCTTCCAAGGTGTGAAGGCGCGTTTCACACTCATGCGCAATATTCCCAACCGCCTTGTGGAGATTGGGCACTTCACCTTAGAGGACACCAAGCCATACCAAACCTCTTAGGGTTTGAGTTTCAAAAGTTATAAATACCTAGTTAAGTCCAAATGAGAACTATCATTGTGAAAAGTAAACTTTTGGAGGTAATGAGAACTATCATTGTTAATACCTTAAGGAGATGGAAAAAAAAATCTCAAATGTATATAAATAAAGAACCCTACTCAAGTATTTTCGCTTAAGGTAAAAAGAAATGGATACAAAAAAAAAAAGAAGAGAAAAAGGTCATTATGAATATTTGGCTATAAAATAAAGGCATATTTGATCCTATCAGTTCTCAAGAGCCGTCCTCTGACCTCCATCTCATACAGTCGTGATCAAGCTATGATAGAATCTCAAATTAGTTGCATTTCACGGTGTCGTGTTGTGTGATTGTATTTTTATATGTCGTGCCATATTCATGCATTCATGCATATATGCATCATCTCATGTTTTCTAACCCTTGTTTTGTACAGTCAAGATAGCACCAATAAGAGAGAAAGCCCCGCAAGAGGTCAACTTGTTAAGGATGGATAGTCGATTGGTTAGAATTGAAGAACCTTCAATCCCTTCAGACCTAACCAAATCAATTTCTATTAGTTCTTGGGCTCCCAATTTGAGATTGAGAATTTTCCAGTTCAGGTCGATTTTTCAACTCCTACTACGGCTCATACTTCTACTGATATAATATGGGTGATAGTAGCATTCCCGTCTCAAAAATTGAGAAATTGATAGAGAAGATAGTGGCTACTAGTTTAGAAAAGTTCTTACGGTCTTACAAAGGCAAGGACAATGTGACTATCGAGGATTATGAAGCTAAAGGAGAATCCGACAAGAAAGAGCAAGTAGATGACACATGGCAAGACGAAGAGCTCTTTGCCAAGAATGTGACTACCAAGAAGGCTGAGTTTGAACCAGTCATTTTTGAGAAGTTTGATAAGCTAGAAATCCTCCATGTCTTTTTGAAATCAAAGGGCATGGATTAGTATGTGGACATGGATGATGATAATGATGAAGAGCTTGAGCTAAAGAATACTGTTCCCCTAACCTATAAGATGCATAAGGTCTTGAAGTATGATCGCACAGGCAATCCAAAGGTTCATGTGATGCAATACAAAGTCATAATGGAGTTGGCCGGCCTACCATTGAAAGAGATTTTAAAGATGTTTTCTATGTCTCTAATCGGGTCGGCTCAAACTTGGTACTACAATTTGGAGAAGAAACTGACAAAGGACTATAATGAGCTCACTACAATCTTTTTGAAGGAATGTGCATACAACCTCCAAATGAGTGTCAATCTGAGAGATTTGGAAGCTACAATTCAGAAAAGTGACGAGTCTTTTATAGATTACATGGCTATATGAAGAGTCAAGGCCACTTAGATGAGAAACTGACCCGATACTAAGGAATAAATCAAGATCTTTATCAAAGGTACCCTGCCATCTTATAGGGAGAAAATGTATTACATGCTTTTGATCGAGTCCTTGCAAGTCTATGAGGCCGATACTGCCATTAAAGAAAAGTTGAGAGAGGATAAGAAGTATGGGCACCGCTCTGAAAACTTTAGTAAATCCGGTTTCCAAGGTTCTAGTTCTTCTAGAAAGACCTTGAGTGCAAGACCAACGCAATAGCTACCTTAGACGTGAGGGCTACCAATATGCAGTCGAGGAGGTTTTCCAACTTTGGTGCCCCCTATCTAAGGTCTTTGAGAAGGTTAAATCAGTGGGTTTATTGCAATCGCTAGCACCAAGACCACCTCATGAACCTTTGCCTGAGAACTTCAATTGAAATGCTTATTGTAAGTTTCACCAAGGCAGTGGTCACACCACCGACCAATATCCACCATTGAGACATGAAATTCAATGTAATGCCCCATTTTTCTGTGTCTAAAATAGTAAGTTTACCGGCGTGTAAATAGTACCACCAGTCCGGAAGTTCGTATTATTTTGGTCCAGAAAAATTACTATCTGTGTGTCATATTTTATTTAATATTTTTGGAGTATGCATACATGATTTTTATGGGTAGAAAAGAAGTAATGAATATTTTTGGAGAATTTAGATAATTAGTGAATAGTGAATTATGGTGTTATATTAAGTAAGGAAATTTGAGGAATTATTTTTAAGGATTAAATTTGAGAATTTTATGGAGACAAATAATATTTTGAAGGAATTTAATTGGAGATTATTTGTAGCCATTAGGTGAGATTACTTTTGACTTAATCTTAGCCATCCAATTGGGGAAAAGACTAAACTACCCTTTAGTTGCTTTATAAGTCAACTCCAATTATTGAGCAACCACTTTCTCTTCTTCTTCTCCTCCATTTCCAATGCCAACTTCCTCTCTTCTTCTCTTCTTTGTTTTTTCTTCACTTCTACTCACTAAATCCACCAAATTTACACCATTAAACTTGATTTAATTAATTAATCTTTGAGATTAAAGCTTGAGAAGTAATTGTTGGTGAATAATTTCAAGTAATTTGGAGAGTTACCACTTAAGCCAAAGGGTGGAAAACTTTCTACCAAAGAGAAGGGCTTCAAGAGTTTTCTTAAGCTTGTTAGAGCTTATGGTTAAGGTTAGTGTTCATAAACACACTTACCTTACTCAAATTTTTGATTTTGTGCACTTATGCTATCATGTGTATATTTTGGGATTTTGTATGAAATGATTCCTTTGTTGAATTTTGGTTGCAATAATATGCTCTTGGGTGATGTTTGATGAGTACTTATTATGTGGTAGACATTTCTACCTTGTACCTTTGTTGTTCACGTTCTTTTCATGGTTGAAGAAAGCTGAATTTGGGAAAAATGGGTTATTGATTGAGATTAAGGACCATTTTTCGATCCTTTCTAGTTTTCATTTGTGTCTGAGTCCTTCATAAAAGTTGTAGCTCTACTTCTCAGCTTTCCAACCCATCCTCTTGTGTCCAATTTGGATATATATAGCTCAACTTATGGCTAAAACACCTAAATTGACTCTGTTATGACGGGCCACATGTATCACTAAATTGAGTGCCCATTTTGACCACTATAATGGTAATATTATGTTTTGAGTTCTTCATGAGAGTTGTTTCTCTGTGTCTTGAGACATCTCTGGTTTTGGAGTGGTTTGATTTGAGTGTCTGGATAAGTAGGAATTTGATAAACATTGGAATTAGTTCTGCCGAATCAGGTCTGGACTATTGGTTTGTGTTCCTAGCCTTTTTTCACCATCTTACAGATTGATCTGGCTATTGTCCATAACATTTGTAGAATATTGTCTTATCTTTCTAATGTATCAAACTTCACTCAATTTGGAGATCTAGAACTCAAGTTATGTCTTAGAAACCCAGCAAAGGTCAAGGTTATATTAATGCTGGAAATTTTCTATGTCTTGAATCATAGGTTTATTTGGATAAAGGTAGGTATGAATCATGTGGGATGAAGTTCTCTTGATTCTTTGTATACTTTAAGATTTATTTGACAAAAATAAGACATAAGTTTGAAAAGTGTTGTTGTGGATATGTTTAAATGGATATAAATTGAAAAAGTGTGGAATTGGTTTAAATCATGCATGATGAGGGTTGAAATGCATACTTTTGTGCATAAGAGTTATGTTAGCATACTTGATTGGAGAAGAAAATTCCTCCTCTTGGTTTTCAGTAAGAGGTCGAACCACCATAGGGTAATAATGCTTAATTATTTTATATATGTGAAATATGTGTGACTATTTTGATAACTTTCATTTGTTTAGAGTTTTTTAAAAAATGGGTATTTAAGGTGGATGTTCTTTGAATTTTGAAGAAGGAAAGTATGATTTGTTATGATAAGAAATTACTTATGCTAAATTTCATTATGACTTTAAGAAAGTTTTAAAAGAAAAGGAATTTATGAGAAATTTCCTATATTAAGTAATTATGTTTAAGTATGAAGTTTTTTATGAGTTACTTAAGTTCTAAAGTAAGCTTACATGTATGGTTTCATATGATGAGAAATTTTCTATGTTAAGTAATTATGTTTAAGTATGAAATTTTCATGAGCTACTAGGTTTTAAAGTAAGCTTACATTATGAATTTAAGAAGACTAAAGAATATGACAAGTTTTATGATAAGTGTTATGAATTAAGAATTAAAACAAGGATTTTGGGCTCTAATATACTTAGTGTGAATTTGATGCGTGATTTGATTTTATTATGTATGATGAGCATGCTCGGCATTTAATGCCATTATGATAAGAAGCTATGATCATATGCTAGGCACGTGGGTGTCTTATGTTAAGGCGGACGCGCTCTATATGTTATGAATAAGATGGCGACCTAAGGCCATTATGAAAAGGTTGGCGACCTAAGGCCATTATGAAAACCTATCTGCTTCTCTTTCTCCTAAGTGTATGCGAGCCCTATGGAAAATATTTATAAGACAATTTAACGAATGAGATCATATTATTTTAGTAACCCTTACTTTGGAAATTAATGATTATGTTATCAAATGAATTTTCAAAGCCTGACATTTCAGTACATGGTTTTAAAAATAAATAGTATGTGTCTTGGTCTAATAAATGTTCAAGTAATGAATTTATGATTTGAAAGAATTAAATTATTTATGTTATTAATTATAAGTTTATTTGATATCTCTAAGTAAAGAACTAAAGTATTTCTGGTGATTAAATGTTTATGTAAAGGATTTATGGTATAAAGAAATTAATTATTTATGTTATTAATTATAAGTTTATTTGATATTTCTTTTGCTATAAATGTAAATGTATGTTCTTTTGATGAAAATTTATATTTTAAGTGTGTTGCCAGTGCAACACTGGTAAGTTTATCATTTATGAACACCACTGAGTTTTATACTCAGCGCGTTGATTTTTATCACGCGCAGGTTGCAGTCCGTGGTTGCTATTTGAAGATCAAAAGAGTAGCTTCAGAATAGAAGAGACTATTTTAGTAGTGGTAGAATTAGTTTGATGTACTTAAGAATCATGGCATGTATAATTATTACATTTTCAGAGATTATGTTATTTGAATTATAACATAAGCATGTAGTGATAAATTAGTTTGGCGTATATATTTGGAGATAAGCATGAGTTTTTATTTAATGTTTGGATATAAAATATGTTTAAGATAGTTGGTATGATTAAGAACATAAGGACTTGATAAATATATATATATATATATATATATTGAATGCATTTAATTGATGATCATTAAAATGCTATTGAGGGTTTCTATAGTTATGAAGGTATAGAAGTGTTGTTGTGTTGCTATGATGATTACTGGAGTTTGCTGGGGGTTTAGAGTTTAAAATTGGGAGTGTTTTGTATTCACATGTTTGGCGAGCTCGGTTTTTAAAGGGAAACTCTTGCAGTTTTGCTGTAGGATTTTTCCTAAATTGTTTTCATAAGTTATATATATATATTTGAATAACAAATAAAAAAAATTATTCGCTAAACTTGTAAATACTTAATCATTTCTAATTCATAATCTAATTTTATGATTTATATGTTAAGTTAAAACGGTGTCTCCAGCACCGAATGTGGCACCTGCTGTTGGGTCTCTCGGGACTGGGCGGTGGGTGTTACATTCAAAATCTCATTGATGAAGGCAAGGTGATAGATCTTGAGAAATCCTAGCCAAGCACAAGAACTAACCCATTGCCAAACTTTCACAATGTGCCACCTCCTAAGAATCTATACTTGGTTGAGTGTGGCAAGACTTTCGAGGAGGTGATGGCCAAATTTGAGGAGGAGGAAGAAAGGGAGAGAGAACTTCTGCTAGAATAGATTTTTGCATGGTTCTGACTGTGTGGGACGATAGTGATGAGGAATGGTTAAACCACAATGAAGAGTGGGTAGAGAGTGAAGACAACCTACTAGTGAATCCCGTTACTCTAGATGCTTGGAGTAGTGAGGAGGAAGAAGAGTCCAAGAATGTGAATCACATGACCCAAAGTGGTCAAGTTTATTAGCTTGACATGATTAAACCAAGTATAGGAAATCAGAAAGCAAGCCCATAAGTAATGCCAAAAACCGATGCTGAAGATGATGCACTAATTAAGCAGTTCAAGAGAACCCAAGCTAATGTGAGCATGTTGGATTTACTCTTCTCATCTAAGAAGCACGGAGAGGCTCTACTTAAGGCAATCATAGAGATTTCGGTCTCTCACCTATTTCCACTACTGATTTTGTAAGGTTGGTCTAACATAACCCCCTAACAATCATATTTTTTGATGATGAGCTCCCTCCTATGGGTAGGAATTGTGAACCCCTTCCCCAAAAACACATAGGCATGTGATGCATATGATGAATGAGAAGAAATACACGTGATGTGTGTGAGTCGCCACCTTGTTTAATTATTTAAGGGTAAACTAGGAAAAAACCCTAAGTGACTCCATTTTTAATTAACCTAGTTACTAGATTAATTATCCCAATGATTAAGGCACAATCTACGAACCCGAGATGGATCCCGAGACTATGTCATGCCGATAAACTAACCGATGAATGAATGCTTTGCAAGGTAAATGATGGATTAATGAAATGTTTGAGTGATTTTGACTTGCCACCCGGGGTGAAATCCCGAACGTGCCTACGTACTTCCGTTTGAATGGAAGATCAAAGTCAACGTAGTTCGATAGGCCTTGTTTCAAGGGCTTTGAAGGTGTATGCTTAATGCATGAGTGTGTGTGTGTATGCTCCGTGCATGTTTGTGTATGCTTTGTGCATGTTTGTGTATGCTTTGTGCATGAGTGTGTATGCTTTGTGCATGTTTGTGTATGCTTTGTGCATGAGTGTGTATGCTTTGTGCATGAGTGTGTATGCTTTGTGCATGAGTGTGTGTATGCTTTGTGCATTTTGTTTAGGCATCTCGCCAAAGATTGATTGATTTTTAGGCATGTTGCCAAAAATGTTAATTTTGAGGCATTTGTGCCAAAATGGTTCATTTAAACGATTTGTCGCTTAAAAGATTGATTTTAAGGCCTTTGGCTGAAAATTAGTTCATTTTAAGGCATTTCGCCAAAAATGTCGATTTTACGGCTTTGAGCCGAAAATGGTTGATTTTAAAGGCATTTTGCCAAAAATGTCGATTTTACGTGATTTGACGCTAAAATGGTTGATTTTACGGTTTTAAGCCGAAAATGGTTGATTTTAAGGCATTTTGCCAAAAGATTGATTTTAAGCGATTTGTCGCTAAAAATGGTTGATTTTAGGCCTTTGGCCAAAAGGTGTTGTTTTAGGCAATTAGTTTGCCAAAATGTACGATTTAGGCTTTAATGCCACGATTATCAATTAATCGGGCGTTCGAGCTTAATCACAATTTATTGTCGAAACGTGATTGATTAAGGCTTTTAGCCACAATTATTGATTAATTGGACTTAAGCCGGATTTGTTCGAAATAAGGCAATTGAACCGTAGTTATTAATTAACTAGGCTCTTTTAGCCAATATTGTCGGATTTAAACTTTAATACCACGATTATTGATTAATCGGGCATTTAAGCTTAATCAAATTAATTAAGGCAGTTTATTTACCAAAAATAATGACGTGGATGCATTTATGCAATTGTAGAATTATTAAGAGTAGAAGAGAAATATGCATGAAGTGCTAAAATTAAATAGGCAGAGTTTTGTTTACATACCTGATTTAATCGACGACCGCTTCTTAACTCCAGATTAAGCTCCTCGCTTAGGAAATATTAATTAATTTTAATTTGTTTAATTTTAATGTCCAAATATCACAATAAAAATGCAATAAAAATTAAATTAAATGCAAAAAGCGGTAAAGAAAACGCAAGGAGCGTGAGAGGGAGAAAGATTCGTCCGTCAACACAGACAGGGGTACCAGAAATAGGCTGAAAATGGTCTATTTATACTCAGAAGTTTGAACAGAGAGAGAAGAAATTCATTTGAAATTCATTTTTTGTGCAATGGAGAAAAAGATTCTCAATCGTGCAAATCAACAAATTAAAAATGTTTTAATTTAGTTGTACAATCAAGTTCAAATTCTCCTTATCCCGTATTCTTAAAGAAAGAATACTGGATTTTTTCTGTTAGGGTACCCTGCAAAACAAAGCATAGTAAATAATACCCTAAAGAAGGGCAGGTTAGTTTACACAACAATTGTAGTCCTCTTTATGCAAAAAGATTGCATAAGTCCCCAGTGAAGTCGCCAAACTGTGAACCCCTCCCCCAAAAACACATAGGCATGTAATGCATATGATGAATGAGAAGAAATGCACGTGATGTGTGAGTCGCCACCTTGTTTAATTATTTTAGGGTAAACTAGGAAAAAACCCTAAGTGACTCCAATTTTAATTAACCTAGTTACTAGATTAATTACCCAATGTCTAAGGCATGATATGCAAACCCGAGATGGATCCCGAGACTATGTCATGCTGCTAAACTAACCAAAATGAATGAATGTTCGCTTTGCAAGGAAGATGAAGTAATTGGACCAAGTGAAATGTTTGAATGAATTCGACTTGTCATTCGGGGTGAAATCCCGAACGTGCCTACGTACTTCCGTTTGAATGGAAGATCAAAGTCAACGTAGTTCGATGCGCCTCTTTTAGAGGGCTTTGAATTGGGATGCTTTATGCATGAGTGTGTGTATGCTTCGTGCATTTTGTTTAGGCTTTTTGCCAAAGAGTTGATTTTTTTAGGCATTTTGCCAAAAAAGTGTTGATTGATTTAGGCACTTGGTGCCTAAAATGTTGATTTTGAGGCTTTTAGCCAAAAGAATTAATTTGGGCTTATCCTTGCCAAAAGATTGATTTTTAAGGCATTTGTGCCAAAGATGAATTGTTTCAAAGCTTTTAAAGCCAAAAACATTGATTTAGGCAATTAATTTGCCAAAAAAGGTTAATTGGGCGATTGTCGCCAAGATTGATTGATTAAGGCAATTGTGCCAAAATGAATTAATTTTAAGGCTTTTAGCCAAAATAATTTAATTTAAGCGATTTGTCGCTATGAAAAAAAAAGAAATCAATTCTCACTTATAGGCAATTTGTTTGCCTAAAGTGATTAATTAAAGGCTTTTAGCCAAAATATTGCTTTAAGCGATTTGTCGCTATAAAAAAGAATCAATTCTCACTTATAGGCAATTTGTTTGCCTAAAGTGATTAATTAAATTGAAATATAGGCAATTAATTGCCATAAAAAGAAAAAGTGTTTAATCAGGGCCTTTTAGTCACAATTATTGATTAATTAGACTTAGGCCAAAAAAAAAAAAACTGTTCGAAATAAGGCACTTTCACCATAGTTATTGATTAACTAGGCTTTTAGCCAATATTGTCGAATTTAAGCTTTAATACCACGATTATTAATTAACCGGGCACTCAAGCTTAATTTTATTTATTTAAGACAATTTTATTTGCCTGGTGGATGATATGAATGCATTTATGCTGTTATAGAATTTAGGAGGAGTAGAAAAGAAGCATGCATGAAATGCTAAAATTAAATGGGCAGAGTTTAGTTTGTGTACCTGATTTAGTCGACGGCCACTTCTTAACTCCAGGTTAAGCTCCACGTTAAGGGAAATCAATTAATTTAATTTTAATGGCCACTTAATAAAGCAAGAAAAAATGAAAGCTAAATAAAATAAAATAAAAATAAAGAATGCAGAAAGCGATAAAAGAATCGCAAAGAGCGTAAAGGGAGAAGAGAGGTCCGTCAACACAGACTGTGTGTCTAAAATGGAGCCCCGGGGCCTCTTTTTATAGGAAAAAAAACGCACCCCGGGCGCGTCTGCCCGCCCTCCAGGGCGGGCATGCCCGCCTGGACTGGGCGGGCATGGCCGCCCTAGCTGGGCGGGCGTGTCCGCCCTTGAGGGTGGGCATGCCCGCCTAGACTGGGCGGGCGTGCCCGCCCACGCTGGGCGGGCATGGCCGCCCAAGCTGGGCGGGCGTGCCCGCCTAGACTGGGCGGGCATGGCCGCCCTAGCTGGGCGGGCGTGCCCGCCCTTGAGGGTGGGCATGCCCACCCCCGAGGGTGGGCATGCGTGCCTTTCTCTTTTTCTCTTCTTTTTTTTTTCGTTCCGGAGGCTTTTCCGGGAGTTTCGGACCTCCAAAAAATATTCCGGGACCAGTTCCGTGATCCTCGTAATTTTTCGGACGTTTCAAGTACCATATTGGCACACTTCCGGTGAACTTTCTGAATGACCTCCGGTCCGGTCGGACTGTTTGCAGTCTGGAAAAATTGGCTCTTTGAGCCTCAAAATTGAGGTTTTCATAGACGATTGCAGCCGCTGTCGCCGGCGGCGATAGCGGCTCCCGCTGCCTTTAAGGGCGGCCGCGACCGAGAAAACTGGCTTTTTTTGAGCCTTAAAATTTGAGTATTCACAGTGACGGGCAATGTTATGATTGATGATGGCTCAGCTCTGAATGTGTGTCCGCAGAAGCTTCTATCAAAAGTTCAAGTTAATGTGTCAAATCTGGAACCGTCAGATGTTGTCATTTGAGCATATGATGACTCAAAGAGACAAGTAGAGGGTGTGTTCAAGACCATTATGAAGGTGAGGCCAATTGAAAAAGAAATAGAATTTATAGTGATTGATATCCCCCAACTTTTGCCTTTGCTACTAGGGCGCCCTTAGTACCACTCTTTGGGAGGTGTTCCTTCTATGCTATACCAGAAGATCAAATTTCCATTCAATGGTGAGGTCATTACCATTCCAGCCGCAAGTGAAAAGAGTGTAGTTGCTCTGAACATTGACAAACAGATCATTCTTCTATTTACTGGATTCCAAATAGCAGTCCTGAGTACTGAAATGGGGCTTGCTGTCTCTAACATTTTAAAGAAAATGAAATTTGAAGAAGGAAAAGGCTTGGAAAAAGACCAACAAGGCATTACTGAACTGTGGGTCCCGTATATGTATGGCACAACCCAAGAGGGGGGGTGAATTGGGTTTTCTAAAAATATAAGTTTTAGATTAAAAACAAAATATAGAATTCTAAGTGCAGCGGAAAAATAGAGAACTTGTGAGAATAAATTATGGATTAGAACTTCCTCACAATGTTCTATTCAATCAAAATAGAAAGACTATGTAAAGTGCAGTTATTAATTAGAACTACTTCACAATGTCTTATTTAGTATTAGAACTTCTTTATGACAGAAAGCTATTGTAATTAGAACTTCCTCATAAAGTTTAGAAAATCATATAAGACTGTGTGAGAGACAGTTATTGAAATTAAACTGCTTCACAAAGCTTTAATCAAGTTTAGAAAACTGATTAGAAACCCAAGTAGTGAAATATACTGTAAATAGAAGAACAGTTTAGAACTTGGTATACTCACTTATCAGAATTCTAGAGTTCTAATATTCAGAGAACATAAAACTTATTTCAGTTTTAGAACATTTCTAAAATATAAACAGAAGTGTAAGTAAAGTAGTATCAAGCAAAACTTCAGAAATTAAAAGGATCAACACAGTGATTTTTAGTGGTTCGTCACTAACTCGCCTACATTCACTCCCCAAGACTCATCTTGAGATCGTCAACTATGTTATCTCTTTTCAAGGGTAAGAGACAAACCAATAGTACAAGGCAATAGATCAACACCTAGATCTACTCTTTATCCCACTAGATTTTCAAAAGGTTCTAGTTAACCTCAACCCTTTCTATTTTTGACAGGGTACAGAAACTCAATTCAAGACATTAGAATCTCTCTCACGGAGAAGGTTGCTTGATAACCTCTTTCACAATAGCTTCTCACCTAAGCTATTACACAATTGTTTATCAAATAAAAACCTGTCTACTATAGATTACAGAATCTAAATAGACAGACAGAAATGCAAATGTAAGCACAGGAAAAATAATTTTTCTGATTAGAAAATTGTTTAGAAAACAGAATTGTTTTTCAAAAGTAGTTGTTATAAAAATTCTTTTCTCTTTTAAAGATAAAACCGTAAAGTATAAAGATAAAAAGAAATAAAGGGGGTAGAGAGTAGATTTTGAGAGATAAAAGATATGATCATTAGGTGAATACTCTTAAAAACAAAAACTCTTTCTTCCACCATTTCAAAAAATGAAAACTCCTTTTTATAGAGAGGTCTATGACTCTCGTTTTTAGAAAGTGGAGATTTCTTTTTGAGATCAGAATATTTGCTTTCCTTATTTTGAAGATACGGAAATCTTAGTTACCAAAAATTTGTTTTATCCTTTTGGTAAGAAAATAGGAGACGATCTTTCTTTCCTTAAACATAAAGATTTCCGAAAGCCATTTATTTGAGAAATATTTTTCGAAAAGATTCTACTTACTAAAACGAAAAAATAAGATCTTCCTTCGTTTTAGGTAAGAGAATAAATTAAAATTCTTAGATTTTCAAAGAGGATTTCCGAAAAAGAAGTGCATAAGATTTATTACCAAGAAGACTGGGCGGGCGTGTCCGCCCTTGAGGGTGGGCATGCCCGCCTAGACTGGGCGGGCGTGCCCGCCCACGCTGGGCGGGCATGGCCGCCCAAGCTGGGCGGGCGTGCCCGCCTAGACTGGGCGGGCATGGCCGCCCTAGCTGGGCGGGCGTGCCCGCCCTTGAGGGTGGGCATGCCCACCCCCGAGGGTGGGCATGCGTGCCTTTCTCTTTTTCTCTTCTTTTTTTTTCGTTCCGGAGGCTTTTCCGGGAGTTTCGGACCTCCAAAAAATATTCCGGGACCAGTTCCGTGATCCTCGTAATTTTTCGGACGTTTCAAGTACCATATTGGCACACTTCCGGTGAACTTTCTGAATGACCTTCGGTCCGGTCGGACTGTTTACAGTCTGGAAAAATTGGCTCTTTGAGCCTCAAAATTGAGGTTTTCATAGACGATTGCAGCCGCTGTCGCCGCCGGCTGCCGCTGCCTTTAAGGGCGGCCGCGGCCGAGAAAACTGGCTTTTTTTGAGCCTTAAAATTTGAGTATTCACAGTTGCCCCCCCACTGGCTATCATAAAAATGATTTATGAGAGCCAGTGGCTATCTGAAGGAGCAAATTTTGAGGATGGGCAGAGGAGGAAACCCTGCCGTGGGTTTTCTCTTTGAAATAAAATGATCAAATGCATGGATTTATGTTTACAACATAAAGATGTTTTTGCCTTTCTGAGGACTTAAAAAGAAATTCTGCCTCTTAGAGGACTTGAAAAGATGTTTTCCCCATAATGAGGGCTTGGAAAGAGATTTTGCCTCTTAGAGGTCTTGAAAAGATGTTTTGCCTCTTAATGAGGGCTTGAAAAGAGATCTTGTCTCTTAGAGGACTTTGAAAAGATGTTTTGCCTCTTAATGAGGGCTTGAGAAGAGAGATTTTGCTTCTTAGAGGGCTTGAAAAGATGTTTTGCCTCTTGATGAGGGCTTGAAAAGAGATTTTGCCTCTTAATGAGGGCTTGAAAAGAGATTTGTTTTATGTTTGTTTTTTTTCTTTGAGAACCAAGGGTCCACCTAAAGTTGAAATGATCAAATGGCTTGGTTTTGGATGAAAAAATGGTTGGTTATTGGTTAGGGTTTCACCCTAGGTTTTATGTAAAACAAAAGGTTAACCATTAATCGGGTTCTACCCTGGGTTTGTGTAAAAGAGATTGACGATGGTTGGGTTCCACCCTGGGTTGTGTATGTTTTTTTTTATAACACTTGCCCCTGAATTCGACTTGGAGGATTTTGCCCCCTACTAGAGAGAATTGATGCCCTTATTAGCTGAAATAGAATTTCTTCTTAATGAAAGACTAAAAATTCCGTGATTACTTTTGTGATGGGAGAATGGTGAAGGTTCTTATCACTTCTTGCCCCCAGAATGGTGCTGACCATGGAATACTTCAAAACATTGGTGTTGTACTTGTCCACTCGATTGAGGAATCAAGGAGAACAAGGCCACTGAGGAAATGGACAATGTGGATGACATCGCTCGTCTGAAAAGGATCGAAGAAACGATGGTCCGAGTGGAGATGAGGTATTAAAGAATTACCTCTCAATGATTATGTTTGACATTTTTTTTTAGGGATTGTTTTGGAAATCCCGGGGATTGAATTGACATTTTCCTCTCTCTCTCTTTTTTTTTAGAGGAATGACTCAAAGAGTAACTCTTTCAAAACGAACTTTTGAGAATGACTCGATTTTTGTGACTCGTTGTGGAATGACCACTGGTGATGGAGACTTGATTTCAGAGACCCATTGGAGACTCGATTTAGAGACTCAAATTTTGTCTTGTAGTGGATTTTGACTCGAAGGAAACTCAGTGATCCCTGGAAAAATGATTTAAGGACACACTTTGCTGTTTGTCCTACAAAAAAATTGACTCTCTAAAAGAATTCATGAAAGCACTTTTTTTCTTTTTTTTTTTTTTTTTTTTTTCTTTTTTAATTTTTTTTTTTTTTTTTTTTTTTTGTTTTTTGGCCTTAACTTTTGCCTAGTAGCCGCCCTTTCGAGTTTTCGACTCTAGCAGGTTCTTTGCCCTAACTTTTGCCTAGACCGCCCTTTCGGGTTTTCAGCCTAGCGGGCTCAATTCTTGCCTGAAGCCGCCCTTTCGGGTTTTCAACTCCAGCTTTTATTTTTCTTTTCTTCTCTTTTTTTTTTTTTTACTATTTTTATTATATATTTTATTTTATATTGGCAAAGAGAAAATGCTTTTTATGATGCAGACTTATGTTTGTGACCGCGCCTTTGTGGCTGCCTACGTATCTCCAAGAACTCTTCGGGGGATGGGGAGAATCAGGTCTTTCGTAGTTCCTTCCGAGATGTGAACTTCGTCCTCGGCTGGTGCGAATTTCATCTCCGACTTGATGTTAGTGCGGAATTCCTTTCCGTCTCGGTGCGGAATTTATTTCCGACTTGCTGTTGGGGCAAAAGCCAATTCCGACTTAATGCTGATTGTGGAATTCATTTCCGATTTGATTTCTTCGGGATTCTTTCCCGACTTGATATTAATACAGAATTTATTTCTGACTTGATTTCTTCGCGGGATTTCTTCCCGGCTTGATTTCTTCGCGGGATTCCTTCCCGACTTGATGTTGATGCAGAATTCATTTCTAACTTGATTTCTTCGCGGGATTCCTTCCCGGCTTGATGTCTTTGCGGGATTCCTTCCCGACTTGATGTTGATGCAGAATTCATTTCTAACTTGATTTCTTCACGGGATTCCTTCCCGGCTTGATGTCTTTGCGGGATTCATTCCCGGCTGGATGTCTTTACGGGATTCATTCCCGGCTTTGATGATGTTGAATCAACTTATTGACTCGAGCTCTAGGCGAATCTGACTTTGTTGTTGTAGTGGTTTTACCACTGGTTGACTGAAATATGACTTGTATTCATCACAAAGAGTTTTGAATACCCACATTGTGGTGGTAACTTGAGTGGCTTGAGTGTTGAAGAAGCTTTTATGCTTTGAGTTTGTGGTTTCGCCATGTTTGAATTCTTGAGGTTAATTTGATTCCTTTTCTTGAACTTTATCTTACTCTGAATTTGAAACTTATTCCTCAATGGTTCTCCTCTCCATAAGGAATTTTGAGGAGACTCTTCCTTGAGAAATGATCCTTGTTTATAAGGACACTTGTACTTGTGCCATGCTTGGCGCTTGATTTTCAAGGTGTTTGTTGTCGTCCAATTTGTGGAAATGACTGCTTCTTTTAACTTGCTTTTTCAAAATGTGAGCAGCCGCTTGGTCTTTGTTCTTATGGCTGAAATGATTTGTCATCTACCCTTGATGGGCTTGAATTTAACGGAGAGCTTGCAGTTGACCCGTTTTTGACAACTTGATTTCCTGTAGCTTTGTCCTTGATTTCTTTCTTTTACGCAGAAGTTCCTTTGACCCATTTTTTTCTTTTGCTTGTTTAGAAGCAGCCTCTCCATAAAGAATTTCGAGGCAACTTGATTCTGAGATGACTTGAGTAGTGCATGGATAGCATTGCGACTTCGTGCAGACCCAACCCAATTCCAAACATAACTTCTTTATTCTGTCGCTTTTAAGCTCAAAATTCAGACACCTCTCTGTCGAAGCATCTTCCATTCCTGGGTTTTCGGAGAAACCATTCTGGCCCTAACCCCTTCAATTGGCTTTGCCTCAGTACTGTTTGAAGTCTTGCGTACCCTTTGCTGGATCCTTTCCATGATTACCCTTCAAAACTTCCCCTTTAATGGTGCTTCTTAGGATGCCCCCAGTTTTGATTGATGCAGAGCAAATGAATGCATTTTTCTTTGCCAATTTTTATTATCTTTTTTTTTTATCATCATTTTTTTTATTATTTTTTTTCGATTTTTTTTTTTTTTGTGCTTTCACAGGAAAGGATAGGAAAAGAGTATAAACATGATTGGAACGTAAACTGATCCCTTTTTATTGATAAAACAACATTTGTGTACAAAAGACACTTAGATTTACAAATGAAAACTTGAATGGAAATGAAAATGAAAAGAAAAGACTAGACCCTAAAAGATAGACTCCAGGTAAACTGTGATGGACTAGGATTGGATTGACTGAAGTGACTTTGTTCTTCTCGATGCTTCAATCGATCAAACATGTTGTTGTTGGTCTTGAACAATTCCTTTGTTCTTTTGGAGGTTTGATCTCAACCTTCTCAGACACAAACTTCATTCATTTCTAAGAAAAGTTCGAAAGGATCGAACGATTCTTGTTCAGCAATTTTTTTTTGCATTAATCCCATGGTTAGGCAAGGGATTGGTTGATATTCAGCTTGCTCTTGGGGATGATGGACCCATTGTCAACCAAGTCTTGTAGACGATTTTTCAAAGTCCAACATGATTCGGTCTTATGCCCATGTCCTTGATGGTACTCACAGTATTCATTGGCTTTGAAATTCCGGGGCAGGGGGTTTGGTAATGGCCTTGCTTCTAAGGGCTTCAGTAAATTTGCTTTCACTGCTTCTCGGAACACCAAAAGGATTGGCATGCCGAGATCAGTATATTGCCTCCTTGGCTGATTGCTTCCCAAATTCCCAACACGTAAAGGATTCGTGGGGATTATACTGGCTATTTCATTTGTCTCACTGGACCCAGCATGATTCTGCTTCTTGTATGAGTATTCTTTGAGTTGACCCAACTGGATTAAGTCTTCCACCTTAGTTGCAGTCGCAATGAGCGATTGGAACGTAGGCAAGTACTGTGTTTGAAGCTGTGACTGGTAGACAGGCAGTAAATTCTTGATTATTATGTCAACTTGTTCTTGTTCAGAGGGTCGGTTGATCATTTGAGCAGCTTTGGCTCTCCACCTCGAAAGGAACGAGGAGAAGGGCTCGTTTTTCTTTTGTCTAGTGGTTTCCAGCTCCCTCCGGGTAACATCCACTTCGATATTATAATGGTATTGCGTATTAAACGCATTACAGATGTCTTCCCAGGTCTTCATTTTAGACCGGTCTAGGCTGACAAACCATCTCAAAGCAGCACCAGTGAGTGATTGTTGAAACAACTGAGCAAGGAGCTCGCTGTTTAGGCCAAACGGGTTGAGGGCACCCACATACATTTTCAGGTGCGTTTTGGGACAAGTGGTTCCATCAAACTTGTCCATGTTGGGCATTTTGAACTTCGTGGGCAGTCTTGCTTCAGGGAACAAGGACAAGGAGTCCATGTCCACTACTTCCTTGTGTGTCTTAAGAGCAGTAATAGACCTTTCCAGGAGTTCTAGTTTTTCTCTCATTTTCTGAGCTTCCAGCTCAGAAGCAGTTCTGGAGGGCATGTCATCCAGGTTAAGGGCAGGGTTTGTTGGTTCAGCAGCAGGACCCTGATTAGAGGTAGTAGGTCCACTTCCCCCGGCGGAAGCCCCATTTCCATTACCACCGCCTAGTTCAGCTATTAGGACAGTCCTCTGGGCAGCCAATGCCTCATTCATTCTAGCCTCCATTCTGGCTTCCAGTTGTTCGATGAGGTTTTGGATGTCAGTGAGTGATGCCATTGGTGCAGTCGGGGTTGTTGGACTTGTGGGTGAGAGCTCAGTTGGTGTTTCGGGTACAGGTGATCTTTGGAGGGGTACCTGTAAAAGGACATAGTCAAAATGATTAGACTATCCTATATAAGGTGTTTTCATAGGCTATGTGAGGTAGGGTAGTGTTGGTATGCTAGGACACCTAGGGTAGGACCCAATGGGGTGTGATATGTAAGGTGGAGTGCTTAGGGCTGGACACCTCGACTTTTCGAAAGGCCCTAAGTTCTCAAGAAAAAAAAAAAAAAAAAATTGGGCCTTAGGGGCCAAAATGTGAATTTTTGGGCCTTAGGCCAAATTGGGAATTTTTGGGCCTCTGTGGCCAAGAA
Source organism: Jatropha curcas (assembly GCF_041381405.1). NCBI lineage: Eukaryota > Viridiplantae > Streptophyta > Magnoliopsida > Malpighiales > Euphorbiaceae > Jatropha > Jatropha curcas. The sequence continues at coordinate 7,759,501 of NC_143154.1, forward strand.
TGTGAACTTCTGGGCCTTAAGGGCCAAATTGAGAATTTTTGGGCCTCTGTGGCCAAATTGAGAATTTTTGGGCCTCAGGGGCCAAATTGAGAATTTTTGGGCCTTAGGGGCCAAATTGTGAATTTTTGGGCCTCTGTGGCCAAATTGAGAATTTTTGGGCCTTAAGGGCCAAATTGTGAATTTTTGGGCCTCTGTGGCCAAATTGGAAATTTTTGGGCCTCAGGGGCCAAATTGAGAATTTTTGGGCCTTCGGGGCCCAATTGAGAATTTTTTGGGCCTTCGGGGCCAAATTAGGAATTTTTTGGGCCTTAGGGGCCAAATTGAGAATTTTTGGGCCTTAGGGGCCAAAATGAGAATTTTTGGGCCTTCGGGGCCAAAATGTAATTTTTCAGGTCTCAGGGACCAAAAATGTGATTTTTCAGCTTTTGAAATGAAATGTTTTTTTTTTGTGAAGTATGGGATGAATGCGTGAATGCGCACAATATCACAACATAATTCATTTTTAATGGAATGATTCAGCATCATTGGGCGCATACAGTCCTAAAGGATAGGTTCTATAGGCTATGATACAAATAGAGAATTGGCTTATAAGGGACCCTTGAACCTTGAGTATAGATATACCTAACCACATGTGAAACAAAGAGTTTCGCGTGGGTCCAACGGTACGCATACTCATGGGCCACCCCCAAAAGGATTAGGGATGGTTTGCGGTAACAGGGAGGACGCTTTGGCTGTCCGTCGACATAATCAAAGAGACCTGCCGATCAGCGCTACTTGCTATCTAGACTCAGAAGTTTGAACAGAGAGAGAAGAAATTCATTTGAAATTCATTTTTTGTGCAATGGAGAAAAAGATTCTCAATCGTGCAAATCAACAAATTAAAAATGTTTTAATTTAGTTGTACAATCAAGTTCAAATTCTCCTTATCCCGTATTCTTAAAGAAAGAATACTGGATTTTTTCTGTTAGGGTACCCTGCAAAACAAAGCATAGTAAATAATACCCTAAAGAAGGGCAGGTTAGTTTACACAACAATTGTAGTCCTCTTTATGCAAAAAGATTGCATAAGTCCCCAGTGAAGTCGCCAAACTGTGAACCCCTCCCCCAAAAACACATAGGCATGTAATGCATATGATGAATGAGAAGAAATGCACGTGATGTGTGAGTCGCCACCTTGTTTAATTATTTTAGGGTAAACTAGGAAAAAACCCTAAGTGACTCCAATTTTAATTAACCTAGTTACTAGATTAATTACCCAATGTCTAAGGCATGATATGCAAACCCGAGATGGATCCCGAGACTATGTCATGCTGCTAAACTAACCAAAATGAATGAATGTTCGCTTTGCAAGGAAGATGAAGTAATTGGACCAAGTGAAATGTTTGAATGAATTCGACTTGTCATTCGGGGTGAAATCCCGAACGTGCCTACGTACTTCCGTTTGAATGGAAGATCAAAGTCAACGTAGTTCGATGCGCCTCTTTTAGAGGGCTTTGAATTGGGATGCTTTATGCATGAGTGTGTGTATGCTTCGTGCATTTTGTTTAGGCTTTTTGCCAAAGAGTTGATTTTTTTAGGCATTTTGCCAAAAAAGTGTTGATTGATTTAGGCACTTGGTGCCTAAAATGTTGATTTTGAGGCTTTTAGCCAAAAGAATTAATTTGGGCTTATCCTTGCCAAAAGATTGATTTTTAAGGCATTTGTGCCAAAGATGAATTGTTTCAAAGCTTTTAAAGCCAAAAACATTGATTTAGGCAATTAATTTGCCAAAAAAGGTTAATTGGGCGATTGTCGCCAAGATTGATTGATTAAGGCAATTGTGCCAAAATGAATTAATTTTAAGGCTTTTAGCCAAAATAATTTAATTTAAGCGATTTGTCGCTATGAAAAAAAAAGAAATCAATTCTCACTTATAGGCAATTTGTTTGCCTAAAGTGATTAATTAAAGGCTTTTAGCCAAAATATTGCTTTAAGCGATTTGTCGCTATAAAAAAGAATCAATTCTCACTTATAGGCAATTTGTTTGCCTAAAGTGATTAATTAAATTGAAATATAGGCAATTAATTGCCATAAAAAGAAAAAGTGTTTAATCAGGGCCTTTTAGTCACAATTATTGATTAATTAGACTTAGGCCAAAAAAAAAAAAAACTGTTCGAAATAAGGCACTTTCACCATAGTTATTGATTAACTAGGCTTTTAGCCAATATTGTCGAATTTAAGCTTTAATACCACGATTATTAATTAACCGGGCACTCAAGCTTAATTTTATTTATTTAAGACAATTTTATTTGCCTGGTGGATGATATGAATGCATTTATGCTGTTATAGAATTTAGGAGGAGTAGAAAAGAAGCATGCATGAAATGCTAAAATTAAATGGGCAGAGTTTAGTTTGTGTACCTGATTTAGTCGACGGCCACTTCTTAACTCCAGGTTAAGCTCCACGTTAAGGGAAATCAATTAATTTAATTTTAATGGCCACTTAATAAAGCAAGAAAAAATGAAAGCTAAATAAAATAAAATAAAAATAAAGAATGCAGAAAGCGATAAAAGAATCGCAAAGAGCGTAAAGGGAGAAGAGAGGTCCGTCAACACAGACTGTGTGTCTAAAATGGAGCCCCGGGGCCTCTTTTTATAGGAAAAAAAACGCACCCCGGGCGCGTCTGCCCGCCCTCCAGGGCGGGCATGCCCGCCTGGACTGGGCGGGCATGGCCGCCCTAGCTGGGCGGGCGTGTCCGCCCTTGAGGGTGGGCATGCCCGCCTAGACTGGGCGGGCGTGCCCGCCCACGCTGGGCGGGCATGGCCGCCCAAGCTGGGCGGGCGTGCCCGCCTAGACTGGGCGGGCATGGCCGCCCTAGCTGGGCGGGCGTGCCCGCCCTTGAGGGGGGGCATGCCCACCCCCGAGGGTGGGCATGCGTGCCTTTCTCTTTTTCTCTTCTTTTTTTTTTCGTTCCGGAGGCTTTTCCGGGAGTTTCGGACCTCCAAAAAATATTCCGGGACCAGTTCCGTGATCCTCGTAATTTTTCGGACGTTTCAAGTACCATATTGGCACACTTCCGGTGAACTTTCTGAATGACCTCCGGTCCGGTCGGACTGTTTGCAGTCTGGAAAAATTGGCTCTTTGAGCCTCAAAATTGAGGTTTTCATAGACGATTGCAGCCGCTGTCGCCGGCGGCGATAGCGGCTCCCGCTGCCTTTAAGGGCGGCCGCGACCGAGAAAACTGGCTTTTTTTTAGCCTTAAAATTTGAGTATTCACAGTGACGGGCAATGTTATGATTGATGATGGCTCAGCTCTGAATGTGTGTCCGCAGAAGCTTCTATCAAAAGTTCAAGTTAATGTGTCAAATCTGGAACCGTCAGATGTTGTCATTTGAGCATATGATGACTCAAAGAGACAAGTAGAGGGTGTGTTCAAGACCATTATGAAGGTGAGGCCAATTGAAAAAGAAATAGAATTTATAGTGATTGATATCCCCCAACTTTTGCCTTTGCTACTAGGGCGCCCTTAGTACCACTCTTTGGGAGGTGTTCCTTCTATGCTATACCAGAAGATCAAATTTCCATTCAATGGTGAGGTCATTACCATTCCAGCCGCAAGTGAAAAGAGTGTAGTTGCTCTGAACATTGACAAACAGATCATTCTTCTATTTACTGGATTCCAAATAGCAGTCCTGAGTACTGAAATGGGGCTTGCTGTCTCTAACATTTTAAAGAAAATGAAATTTGAAGAAGGAAAAGGCTTGGAAAAAGACCAACAAGGCATTACTGAACTGTGGGTCCCGTATATGTATGGCACAACCCAAGAGGGGGGGTGAATTGGGTTTTCTAAAAATATAAGTTTTAGATTAAAAACAAAATATAGAATTCTAAGTGCAGCGGAAAAATAGAGAACTTGTGAGAATAAATTATGGATTAGAACTTCCTCACAATGTTCTATTCAATCAAAATAGAAAGACTATGTAAAGTGCAGTTATTAATTAGAACTACTTCACAATGTCTTATTTAGTATTAGAACTTCTTTATGACAGAAAGCTATTGTAATTAGAACTTCCTCATAAAGTTTAGAAAATCATATAAGACTGTGTGAGAGACAGTTATTGAAATTAAACTGCTTCACAAAGCTTTAATCAAGTTTAGAAAACTGATTAGAAACCCAAGTAGTGAAATATACTGTAAATAGAAGAACAGTTTAGAACTTGGTATACTCACTTATCAGAATTCTAGAGTTCTAATATTCAGAGAACATAAAACTTATTTCAGTTTTAGAACATTTCTAAAATATAAACAGAAGTGTAAGTAAAGTAGTATCAAGCAAAACTTCAGAAATTAAAAGGATCAACACAGTGATTTTTAGTGGTTCGTCACTAACTCGCCTACATTCACTCCCCAAGACTCATCTTGAGATCGTCAACTATGTTATCTCTTTTCAAGGGTAAGAGACAAACCAATAGTACAAGGCAATAGATCAACACCTAGATCTACTCTTTATCCCACTAGATTTTCAAAAGGTTCTAGTTAACCTCAACCCTTTCTATTTTTGACAGGGTACAGAAACTCAATTCAAGACATTAGAATCTCTCTCACGGAGAAGGTTGCTTGATAACCTCTTTCACAATAGCTTCTCACCTAAGCTATTACACAATTGTTTATCAAATAAAAACCTGTCTACTATAGATTACAGAATCTAAATAGACAGACAGAAATGCAAATGTAAGCACAGGAAAAATAATTTTTCTGATTAGAAAATTGTTTAGAAAACAGAATTGTTTTTCAAAAGTAGTTGTTATAAAAATTCTTTTCTCTTTTAAAGATAAAACCGTAAAGTATAAAGATGAAAAGAAATAAAGGGGGTAGAGAGTAGATTTTGAGAGATAAAAGATATGATCATTAGGTGAATACTCTTAAAAACAAAAACTCTTTCTTCCACCATTTCAAAAAATGAAAACTCCTTTTTATAGAGAGGTCTATGACTCTCGTTTTTAGAAAGTGGAGATTTCTTTTTGAGATCAGAATATTTGCTTTCCTTATTTTGAAGATACGGAAATCTTAGTTACCAAAAATTTGTTTTATCCTTTTGGTAAGAAAATAGGAGACGATCTTTCTTTCCTTAAACATAAAGATTTCCGAAAGCCATTTATTTGAGAAATATTTTTCGAAAAGATTCTACTTACTAAAACGAAAAAATAAGATCTTCCTTCGTTTTAGGTAAGAGAATAAATTAAAATTCTTAGATTTTCAAAGAGGATTTCCGAAAAAGAAGTGCATAAGATTTATTACCAAAATCGTTAGAGACATAATAATCTCTTTAATTTTAGGTAATTGAATCATTTCGATTTCTTTTAAGGAATTTCGAAAATAACTTTTTGAAGAAAAGATTTATTTTGAAGAATCTAATTTTCGAAAATTTTTTTATGAGAGAAAGATTAGTTTTGTACTTATAGATGAATTTTCTCTCTATCCTACAATGAATCCTAAAGATCTAACCACTAGGATCGTCGGATGTCTTCACATACTATGGATTTTGTAGGATTTGCCTTGATCGTTTATTACTTTCCATAAGTATTCTGCATAAAATATCATTAGCACAAATAATATAATTTAAATTTATTTGTTTTGTTTTAATCATCAAAATTTCGAGATTAGAATTTGACCCTTTAGCCAACATGAACTAACTACATAAGATTCATACTTAGAGGCCTTGCCTAGGCTTGGGGTTCAAGTATGGAAGCACATTAAAGAAAACACTTGGCTGGCTAGATATGGATGGATGTTTTGTCCGTTCGAGTGAACATTCCTCTCCACGTCTACCAATAGAGCCTTCAAGCATAATGGGAAGACATACCCTAGTCTTGAGATTTTTGCCGATGTCATTGATGTCCTTGCGGTAGAGCCCAGTGGATGAGAGCTTGAGAAGGAAGAGAAAGAAGAGAAGAAGGAGAGGAAAGAGGGGATTGAAGGGCCGAAGATGGCCAAAGAAGAAAGCAAGAAAGAGGAGCAAGTTGCTCAAGGGCGAGAAGAAGAGAATAAGAAGGCAAGTGCTAATGAGCAAGCTGCCCTGTAACGGCCCAGCCCATGTGTGATATTGTCCGCTTTGGGCCACACAGACCCGCACGGTTTTGTTCTTGGGGGAAATGGGAAACTTCCCAGGAGGTCACCCTTCCTAGGATTTCCGTTAAGCGAGCACGCTTAACCCTGGAGTTCTTCCAACTCTCCAGCCATTTCACCACCAAAAGGCCTCACACATGTTTTGAAACCGCCCACCTATAAGTATATCACTTCCCTCTCGCACTTAACCGATGTGGGATTCGCCTAAGGTGAGTGCACTGTGAGTGCACTGTCACTACAGCCACCGCTCACAGCCACCGCTCACCCCCCCTTAGGGACTCAGCGTCCTCGCTGAGGTTTGCCCCACCACTAGCCAGAGGAGCGAGGCTTCGGCTCTGATACCAATAAATGTAACACCCGCCGCCCGATCCCGAAAGACCCGACGGTGGATGTCACATTCGGTGCCGGAGGCACCGTCCTAACCTACATATAAATCAAACAATCATATTATGAATTAGAAGTGACTTAGTATTCACAAGTTTAGCAAGTAATAGTATTCTGTTTTGAAAATGATTTGGGAGAATCCTACAGAAAAACTGCAAGAGTTTCCCCTAAAAATAGAAGTTGCCAAACATATGAATACAAAGCACTCCCAAATTCAAACTCCAAACCCCATCAAACTCCAATAACAACACAATAGCACTTCTATAATTTCATAACTCCATAGTTCCTCAATAACATTATAATATTCATCACTTCAATACATTCATTTAAATATATCAACTTCTAATGTTCTAACCATTAAATAAGTCCAAGCTTATCTCCCAATATATATACACCAAAATAATTTACAATAACATGCTTAAGTTATAAATGAAATAATACAGTCTCCAAAAATGTAATACTTATACATGCCACAATTTTTAGTTACATAAAATACTAATCAACTACCAAAAGATCTCTTCAACTCTGATGCTACTCTTCAGGTCTTTAAGCAGCAAGCACAATCTCCAACCTGCGCGTGATAAAATCAACGCGCTGAGTATAAAACTCAGTGGTGCTCATAAAACACAACAAACCAATGTTGTGATGACAACATACTTAAAAACAATCATTTATATACATAAAATCATTAAATTTGAACATGCAGTACATATGCACACCAACACATCATGCTTTAGAAATTCATTTGATATCATAAATAAGTTGTGGTAAATTAAGAGTTATTAACATAATGTGATCTCATTTATTTCACTTCCTTAAAAATATTGTATAAGGGCTCACATACACTTAGGAGAAAAAGAAGCAAATAAGTTTTCATAGCTTATTCATAATGGCCTTAGGTCGCCAACCTTTTCATAACATATAGAGCGCGTCCGCCCTAACATAAGACACCCACGTGCCTAGCATATGATCATAGCTTCTTATCATAATGGCATCAAATGCCGAGCATGCTCATCATACATAATAAAATCAAATCATGCATCAAATTCACACCAAGTATATTAGAGCCCAAAAACATTTCTCATAAAATCCATTTTCTTTAGTCTTCTCATAATAAAAACTTAATTTAAGCTTAAGTAATTCATAAAAATTCTCATACTTAAACAAAATGACTTAACACAGAAAATTTCCAGCATAAAAATAATATGGACCTTTGCTGTGTTTTTAAAACATAACCAGAGCTATGGGTCTCCAAATTAAATGAAATTAGAGTCGTTAGAAAGCTAAGACAAAAGCCTACAAATGTTATGAAGGGATCACAGTCCAGATCAATATGGAAGATAACAAAACAAAGCTAGTAACACAGACTGACAGACCAGACCTGATTCAGCAGAACCAAGTCCATTGTTTCTTGAATTCCTACTAAACCCCACACTCAAATTAAACCAATCCAGAACGAGAGAATTTTTAAGACACAGGGAAACAACTTTTATGAAGAACTCAGAACCTAATCTTGTCATTATAGTGGTCAAAATGGGCACTAAAGTCAGTGATGCATGTGGCCCGACACAAACAGAGTCAGTTTGGGTGTTTCAGCCATAAGTTGAGTTATATATCTCCAAATTGGACAAAAGAGGATGGGTTGGAAAGCTAAGAGATAGACCTACAACTTTTATGAAGGACTCAGACACAAATGGAAACTAGAAAGGACCGAAAAATGGTCCTAAATCTCACTCAAAATCTCATTTTTCCCAAATTCAGTTTACTTGAGCCATGAAAGAAACATGAACCAAAAAGATACAAGGTAGAAATGTCTACCACAACATAAATATTCATCAAACATCATCCAAGAGCATGTAATGGCAACCAAAATTCAACAAACCAATCATTTCATACAAAATCTCAAAATATACACATAATAGCATAAAGGCACAAAATCAAAATTTGAGTAAGGTAAGTGTGTTTATGAACACTAACCTTCAACACAAGCTTTAACAAGCTTTAATCAAAGCTTCTCAAGCTTTGGTCTTGCCTTTATCCTTATTAGAAGGCTCTCCACCCTCTACATGGAAGAAACTCAAAATCAAACAAAGAAAACAAAGAAAAGAAGTAATTGGAGCATGATTAAGCATGTATATGCTAAAAGACAACTCTAAATCCAAAAATAATTCACTTATCATAAAATCACTTACTTGACCCAAGTAGGAAAATCACCAAATTCCTTGAAATTAGTCACCAAAGATTACTTCTCTAGCTTCACTCTCTAAGATTTATGCCTTAAATCAAGTTGGATGGGTGTTTACTAAGTAGGAATTGAAGAAAATGAAGAAGAAGAAGGAGAAGAAGGAGAAGAAGGAAACGTGTATGGAGAAGAAGAAGGCAAAAGTTGGTGCTCAATAATTGATAGTTGCTTTATTAAAGCAACTAAGGGGGTATTTTGGTCTTTTCTCCAAATTGGAGGGTATTTTGGTCTTCTCTCCAAATATTCTCCAATTAAATTCCTTCAAAATATTATTTATCTCCACAAAAGTCTCTAATTTATTCCATAAAAAAATAATTGCTCAAATTTCCTTACTTAATATAACACCATAATTCACTATTCACTAAGTATCTAAATTCTCCAAAAATATTCCTTACTTACTTTCTACCCATAAAAACCATGCATACATGCTCCAAAAATGTTAAATAAAATATAAAACATAAATAGTAATTTTTCGGACCAAAAATAATACCAACTTTCGGATCGGTGGTACTATTCACAGAACGGTAAACTACTATTAAAACACAGAAAAAAAAAATGGGGCGTTACATGCCCAAGGTGATCCGGGCCTGTATTGAAGAGAGCTTCGAGGAAGCCATGTCCCCTTCTGATATCTTGATTACTATTGATTATGATACTGAATGTAAGGAACTCTATGATTTTTAATGAAATGAACTTCAGTTTTGCTTGCTTGTTTAATGTCTTTCCTGATGGTTCCATTCATCAAGTAGATAAGCTCATGCACACATTTGACATTAACTGATCATGCATGCTTGAATTTATTATTGGCACAAAAGATAACCCATAGAATTTGTTAATTGGGCCAAACCTAAGGCCAGAATTAAACGTAAAATTTCAAAGCCTACTCATGGACAAGAAAGAAGCCTTAGTATGGAGCTGTGAAGACATGCCTGGAATTGACAGGTCTATAGCCGCGCACACAATTCCATTGTATCCTGGGGCCAAGCCAGTGAAACAGAAGAGGAGAAGACTAAGACAAGAATAGGTTAAGAAAATTAAAAAGGAAATGACCAACTAGATTGATGTAGGATTTTTAAAAGTGGTTCACTATCTAAAGTGATTAGCAAACATAATCCCAGTTTCCAAGAAGGACGGGCAAGTCAAAATGTGTGTGGAGTACCAAGACTTGAATAAAACATCGCTGAAAGATGATTTTCGCCTTCCTCACATGAATATCCTAATAGACAATGCAATAATAATGGGATGCTACTCCATTATGGATGGATTTGTAGGCTACAAACAGATTCTCATAGCACTATTAGACAAAGCTGAGATAGCTTCCTTTACAGGGTTCGAAACTTTTTGCTATTGGGTGATGCCATTTGGCTTGAAGAGTGCTGGGGCTACGTACTAAAGGATGGCTACTGCACTTTTTCATGACATGATCCATAAGGAGTTAGGGGTTTAAATTGATGATATGATCGTCATGACTAAGACACCAGAGGAACATCCAGCAGCTCAAGAGTGATTCATGGATAGAGTGATCAAATACAAGCTAGAGCTGAACCCGAAGAAGTGTGTATTCAAGGTAACTTTAGGAAAAGTGGTAGGATGCATAGTGGCTGAGGATGCGTGATTTTTCCATGGAAGGAAATAATCGAATCGGAACGGGCTTGGTTGATTTTATTTATTTAAAGAGGTTTTCTTCTTATTAGACCCGTTTTATTAATCCTTAGAAATGGCGATCCTTTTGAAAAGGGATTAGTAAAAATACCTCTTACATTGGTAAGAGTTTTAGTTTTAGGAGTCGCCACCCTCTTTAGGAAAAATTCTTAAATTAGTCGATTCTTTAGAATCGACTGACTCGATTTTAAACCAGAGATAGGGTTCGAGAGTTAGGTATGATATTGGAAAGGTGTTAGGCACCCATATTGCCCGGTTAAATTGGCCTCCTCATTGTCCATTAATTCACAATGATTTAATAAAAATATTAACTAGAATTGAAATGTAAAACATATTTTAATGCAATTTTAAAAAAATATGTCAAACATGCATATTACCAATCACATAAAACATGAAATTATACCAACCAAAGAGGGGGGGGGGGAGGAGAAAAGATTACAAATCAATACCTAATTGTACAATCTACCCTTCAATCCTCCAAATTTTCCAAAATCCAATTCAATATTACAAACAAGCAATTATTAGAAATCCAATTAGGACCCTTTACATTAAGCTTAATAAGAATTAAAAGCAATAAACATAAAGAATCTAACACAAGACAACCCAAACCATGCATTGAACACATACTAAAACATAACCATGAACAAACAATCACACAAGGAAATGATAGCAATAAGGAAAGGACGTTAAATATTAACAACATTAACAAGTTAGAGGTTAAAGCATAAATTGTAACACCCACCGCCCAGTCCCAAGAGACTCAACGGCGAATGTCACATTCGGTGCCGGAGACACCTTCCTAACTTAACATATAGATCATAAAATCAGATTATGAATTAGAAGTGATTAAGTATTCACAAGTTTAGCGAGTAATTTTTTTTTGTTATTAAAATATATATAACTTATGAAAAATGATTTGGGAAAAATCCTACAGATTAACTGCAAGAGTTTCCCTTAAACTGAGCTCACAAAAAATGTGAATACCAAAACACTTCCTAATCCAAATTCCAATTCCCAGCAACTCCAATAACAATTAAGCAACACAACAACACTTCTATATCTTCATAACTATATAAATCCTCAATAGCATTTTAATGATCATCAATTAAATGCATTCATTATATATATCAAGTCCTTATGTTCTTAATCATACCAACTATCTTAAACATATTTTAGATCCAATCATTAAATAAAATCTCATGCTTATCTCCAAATATATACACCAAAATAATTGATAATTACATGCTTAAGTTACAATTCAAATAACATAATCTCCGAAAATGTAATAATTATACATGCCATAATTCTTAATTACATCAAACTAACTCTACCACTAGTAAAATAGTCTCTTCTTTTCTAAAGCTACTCTTCTGGTCTTCAAGTAGCAATCACGGTCTTCAACTTGCGCATGATAAAAATCAACGCGCTGAGTATGAAACTCAGTGGTGCTAAAAAATGACAAACTTACCAATGTTGCGATGGTAACACACTTAAAACATAAATTTTCATCAAACGATTTACAATCATAAAATCATTAACGCTTACATTTACATTTATAGCAAAAGAAATATCAAATAAACTTATAATTAATAACATAAATAATTTAATTCTTCCAAATCATAAATTCATTGCTTGGACATTTATTATACCAATACACATACTATTTATTTTAAAACCATGTACCGAATATCATGCTTTGAAAATTCATTCGATAACATAATCATTTATCTCCAAACTAAAGTTTACTAAAATAATATAATCTCATTCATTTAATTGCTTTAAAAATATTTTCCAAGGGGCTCGCATACACTTAGGGGAAAGAGAAGCAGATAAGTTTTCATAGCTTATTCATAATGGCCTTAAGTCGCCAACTTATCATAACATATAGAGCGCATCCGCCCTAACATAAGACACCCACATGCCTAGCATATGATCATAGCTTCTTATCATAATGGCATTAAGTGCCGAGCATGCTTATCTAACATAATAACTCATATCACGCATCAAATTCACAGCAAGTATAATAGAGCCCAAAAGCATAGCTTTATTTCTTAAGTCATAACTCTTCTCATAAAACTTGTATCTTTTTTTAGTTTTCATAAAATCATAATGTAAGCTTAGTTTGGAAATTAAGTAATTCATGAAAATTCTCATACTTAAACATAATTTCTTAACGTAGGAAATTTCTCACAAACTCACTTTCTAGAAAACTTAAAGTCATAATGAGATTTATCATAAATAAATTCTTATCATAAAAATCACTTATAGCATTGTAAAACATATATAAATCAAAAGATTCCGTTTAAAGTATCCTTTAGATATATATATGAGCATATCCATAAGTCAAACATACACACTTTGATGCAATTTCTCAATATTTCCATAATTCAAGACATAGGAATTTTCTCATTCCTCAAGTATAACATGGGCATAAGCAGGAAAAACTCTCATATTTTATTCACTTAGGCAAAACAACTCCCTAACCAATCTAACATCATGCATTTAGTCTCAATAACATGTTCATAACATCAATTCACCTCACTAAACCTTAACATGCCAAATCCCCAAATTTTCTAACATTTTTAATCATAAGAAAAATTACTAAATCATAACAAATATTCAAGTTACATTACTCAAGCATATACATAGCATAACTTTTTCTTAAGTACAAATAAGCATACTATTGTGCTAGACAAGTAAGTGTCATAGCTTATTTAATAGGTATAAAATAAATATTTACCCCCCATTATATTCAATATTTCTTGAGTAATTTTATATGTAAATCATTTAATTAAGGTTTGTTTATAAATTGGAAAGGATTTTGATAGTTTTATGAATAAATGATCTAAATCAAGAGATTTTCAGCATTTTAGTAACCTTGACCTTTGCTGTGTTTTTAGGACATAACTTGAGTTATAGGTCTCCAAATTGAGTGAAGTTTAATTCATTAGAAAGCTAAGACAAAATGATAATAATTTTATGAAGGGACAACAGCTAGATCAAAATGTAATATGGTAAAAAAAAAAGCTAGGAACACAGACCAATAGTTCAGACCCGATTCAGCAGAACCAAGTCCAATGTTTATCAAATTCCTACTTATCCAAACACTCAAATTAAACTAATCTAAATCCAGGGAAGTCTTAAGATACATGGAAACAACTTTCATGAAGAACTCAGAACATAATCTTGCCATTATAATGGTCAAAACGGGCACTCAATTCAGAAATACATGTGGCCTGGCATAACAGAGTCAGTTTGGGTTTTTCGGCCATAAGTTGAGCTATATGTACCTAAATTGGACACAAGAGGATAAGTTGGCAAGCTAAGAAGTAGAACTACAACTTTTTTGAATGACTCAAACATAGATGGAAAATAAAACGAATAGAAAAAAGTCCATAAATACACCCAATAACACATTTAAATCCTCATCATGCAACAATCACACTAATTCCCCATTTTCCCCAATTTAACTTACTTTAGTCATGGAAAAGGGTTTGAAAAACAAACGATACAAGGTAGAGATTTCTACCACATACTAAATACTCATCAAACATCATCTTAAGAGCATAAACCAACAAAGAAAAACAAGAAAACTTAAGGCCCTTTTTTCCTTAATAGGATCGGCCACTCTTGGAAGAAGAAGAAGGAAATGTTTTCCTCTTCAATCAAACATATAATCATGCTTGAAAATCACCCAAGAAAACATTGATACAACCAAAGTTCAACAATCAAATCATTTTATACCAAATTCCCAAATTTTCATAAAGTAGCATAAACTCACAAAATCAAAAATCAAATAAGGTAAGTGTATTTATGAACACTAACCTTAAAAACAAGCTTGGATTAAAGATTTCTAAGCCTTAGCTTTGCCTTACACCTTGGTAGAAGGTTTCCCCAACCTTTGGCTCAAGTAGAGAATCTCCAAATTTTGTTGAAATAATTCACCAAAAAATCACTTCTCAAGCTTTAATCTCTAGGATTAATTACTTAAATCAAGTTGGGTGGGTTGAGTTTGGTGGATTTAACAAGTAAGAAGTGAAGAAAAACAAAGAAGAGAAGAAGAAGAAGTTGGCGTTAACATAGAGAAGAAGAAGAAAAAGAAAAGTATTGCTCAAATAATTGAGAAGTTGACCTTTATAAAGTGATGAAAGGGTATTTAGATCTTTTGCCACAATTGGATGGCTAAGATTAAGTCTATAGTAATCTCATCTAATGGCTAAAAATATTCTCCAATTAAATTCCTTCAAAATATTATTTTTCTCCATAAAATTTTCAAAATTACTCCATAAAAATAATTCCTCAAATTTTCTTAATTAAGGGTAGAAATGCACGTGAATGTGTGAGTCGCCACCTTGTTTAATTATTTTAGGGTAAACTAGGAAAAAACCCTAAGTTGACTCCAATTTTAATTAACCTAATTACTAGATTAATTATCCCAATGTTTAAGGCATAGTTTGCGAACCCGAGGTGGATCCCGAGACTATGTCATGCTGACCAACTAACCTAAGTGAATGAATGCTTTGCAGGGTAAATGATGTAATTGGACCAATGAAATGTTTAAGTGATCTCGACTTGCCGCTCGGGGTTAAATCCTAAACGTGCCTACGTACTTCCGTTTGAATGGAAGATCAAAGTCGACGTAGTTCGATAGGCCTTTTTTAAAGGGCTTTGAATGGGTATGCTTAATGCATGAGTGTGTGTATGCTTCGTGCATTTTTAGGCGTTTTGCCAAAGATTGATTGATTTTCTGTTTTAGGCATTTGTTGCCAAAAGTGTTGATTTAAGGCTTTTAGCCAAAAAGATTGATTTAGGCAATTTGTTTGCCAAGAGTGTTGATTGGGTGATTGTCGCCAAAATGATTGATTTAAGGCTTTTAGCCAAAAGATTGATTAATTCAAGGCATTTTGCCAAAGCTTCGATTTAAGCGATTTGTCGCTAAAAATGGTTAATCTTACTTATAGGCAATTTGTTTGCCAAAAGTGATCAATTGAATTGCAATATAGGCAATTTATTGCCAAAAAAAACGTGGTCAATTAAGGCTATTTAGACACAATTATTGATTAATTGGACTTAAGCCGGACTGTTCGAAATAAAGGCGATTATACCATAGTCATTAATTGACCAGATACTTTAGCCAATATTGTCGGATTTAGGCTTTAACACCACGATTATTAATTAACCGGGCATTTAAGCTTAATCATATTTCATTGAGGCAGTTTATTTGCCAAATTGATGACGTGAATGCATTTATGCAGCAGTTTAATTCAGAATTGGAGTAGAAGAGAATATGCACAAAATGCTGAAATTAAATGAGCAGGGTTTTGTTATTACCTGAGTTAATCGGCGGCCGCTTCTTAGCTTCAGCTTGAAAATTCCAGATTAAGCTCCTCGTTTGGGGAATATTAATTAGAATTAATTTAATTAAATGACCAAGTATCACCACAGCAAAATAATAAAAGCCTACACTAAATGCAGAAAAGCAGTAAAAGAACCGCAAGGAGCGTAGGGGAGAAGAGAGCGTCCGTCAACACAGACTGAGTCCCTAAAAATGGTGAACCGGGGCTGTATTTATAGGGAAAACCCGAGCTGGAGGGCGGCAGCGGCTGCCGAAGGCTTTTTCGGGAGTTCTGTACCTCCAAAAAATATTCCGGGACCAGTTCTGTGATCCTCGCAATTTTTCGGACGTTTCAAGTACCATATTGGCATACTTTCGGTGAACTTTTCGAACGGCCTCCGGTCCGGCCGGACTGTTTGCAGTCCGGGAAAACAGGCTTTTTGAGCCTCAAAATTTGAGTATTCACAAGTACAGAAATACAGGTAAGGAAAATAGCCAAAAGGCGGGTCTCCTGGACGCGTCCGATTTTCGCCTTCAAAATTTATTTTTCAGACAATCACCGACTCCCATGAATCATTTTTACGGTTGCAGGTGGGGGGCAACTGTGAATACTCAAATTTTGAGGCTCAAAAAGCCTGTTTTTCTGGACTGCAAACAGTCCGGCTGGACCGGAGGCCATTCGGAAAGTTCACCAAAAGTATACCAATATGGTACTTGAAACGTCCGGAAAATCACGAGGATTGCAGAACTGGTCCCGGAATATTTTTTGGAGGTACGGAACTCTCGAAAAAGCCTTTGGAACGAAAAACTAGCGTGTGGATAGGATAGAGCGGTGGCGCCCGCCGTCCACAGTGGCAGCAGACGCCCTCCAGCCTTGGTTTTCCTATAAATACAGCCCCGAATCGACAGTTTTAGGGACTCAGTCTGTGTTAACGGACGCTCTCTTCTCTCCTACGCTCCTTGCGGTTCTTTTACTGCTTTTCTGCATTTAGTGTAGGCTTTTATTACCCTGCTGTTGTGATATTTGGTCACTTAATTAAATTAATTTTAATTAATATTCCCCAAACGAGGAGCTTAATCTGGAGTTTTCAAGCTGAAGCTAAGAAGCGGCCGCCGATTAACTCAGGTAATAACGAAACTCTGCCCATTTAATTTCAGCATTTTGTGCATATTCTCTTCTACTCTAAACTCTAATTAAATAACTGCATTCACACCATCGTCATTTTGGCAGCAAATTGCCTTAAGTAAATGAGTTTAGGCTAAAATGCCCGATTAATCAATAATCGTGGTATTAATGCTAAAACTCCGAACATATTGGCTAAAGTGCCTAGTTAATTAATAACTACGGCGTAATTGCCTTTATTTCGAACAGTTCGGCTAAAAGTCTAATTAATCAATAATTGTGGCTAAAAGCCTTAATCAATCACGTTTTTGGCAACAAATTGCCTACAGTTTAATCAATCACGTTTTGGCAACAAATTGCTTACGGTTTAATCAATCGCTTTTAGGCAACAAATTGCTTATAATTCAAATAACCACTTTTTGGCGACAAATTGCCCAAATATCATCTTTTCTTTGGCAATAAATTGCCTAAGTTACATATCATCTTTTCGCACGAATGCCCTAATCATTTTGGCGACAAGTCGCCCAACAAAACCCTTTTGGCACAAATGCCCTTAATCATTTTGGCGACAAAATTGCCTAACCAATCTTTGGCAACAAATTGCCTAATCAAACATCGACTTTTGGCACAAATGCCTTAATAAATCATTTTGGCAACAAATAGCCCAAACATCAATTTTTGGCAACAAATTGCCCAATCAAGCACCTTTTGGCAACAAATGCCTAAAACAGAAAATCAATCAATCTTTGGCAAAAATGCCTAAAAAATGCATGAAGCATACATACACTCATGCATGAAGCATACCCCTTCAAGATGCCTTTGAATAGGCTTTATCGAACTACATTGGCTTTGATCTCTCATTCAAACGAGAGTACATAGGCACGTTCGGGATTTAACCCCGAGCGGCAAGTCGAAATCATCAAAACACTTTATTGGTCCAATTGCATCAAATTACCTTGCAAAGCATTTACACTTAGGTTAGTTAATCAGCATGACATGGTCTCGGGATCCACCTCGGGTTCGTAGATTGTGCCTTAAACTTTGGGATAATTTATCTACACTTAGGTTAATTAAAATTGGAGTCATTTAGGATTCTTTCTTAGTTTTCCCTTATAAAAATAAACTAGGTGGCGACTTCATAAAACACACATGTGAGCATACCTCGATCTAGCATAATTTTGCCTTTGGGGGAGGGTTCACAGACGTCCCTTGCAATTCCAAAAATCTATGGCATAATACTGTGAATACCCAAATTTTGAGGCTCAAAGAGCCAGTTTTCCCGGACTGCAAACAGTCCGACCAGACCGGAGGCCATCCGAAAAGTTCACCGGAAGTATGCCAATATTGTACTTGAAACGTCCGAAAAATTGCGAGGATCGCGGAACTAGTCCCGGAATATTTTTTGGAGGTCCGGAACTCCCGAAAAAGCCTCCGGAATGAAAAATCCACGAGTCAGCCGGTCTGGGCGGCTCGGGCCGCCGGCTCCAGTGGCTTAGGCCGCCGGACCCGGCAGCCCAGGCCGCCGAGCCCGGCGGCCCAAGCCGCCGAACCCAGCAGCCCAAGCCGCTGAAACAGTCCGTTTTGCCTATAAATAGTGGCCCCGGCACTCATTTCAAGACACTCAGTCTGTGTTGACGGACGCTCCTTCTCCCCTACGCTCCTTGCAATTCTTTACTGCTTTTCTGTATTTTAGTTTAGCTTTATCGCTTTCTTGCTTTGTTAAGTGGTCACTAAATTTAAATTAATTAATATTACCTTAACGAGGAGCTTAACCTGGAGTTAAGAAGCGGTCGACGATTAAATCAGGTACATGAACTAAACTCTGCCTATTTAATTTTAGCACTTCATGCATGCTTCTCTTCTACTCCTAATAATTCTACAACTGCATAAATGCATTCACGTCAATCATTAGGCAAACAAACTGCCTCAATTAAATAATTTAGGCTAAATGCCCGGTTAATCAATAATCGTGGTATTAAAGCCTAAATTCGACGATATTGGCTTAAAATACCTAGTTAACCAATAACTATGGTGAAATTGCCTTTATTTCGAACAAATCCGGCTTAAGTCCAATTAATCAATAATTGTGGCTAAAAAGCCTTAATTAAACACGTTTTCCTGGCAATAAATTGCCTAAATTGCAAATCAATTAATCACTTTTGGTAAACAAATTGCCCATAAGTGAGATTGATCTTTTTTTAGCGACAAATCGCTTCAATCAAAATTTTGGCTAAAGGCCTTCAAATAATTACTTTTGGCAAATAAATTGCCTTAAATCAATCAATTTTGGCGACAATCGCCTAATCAACATTTGTTTGGCAAACAAACTGCCTTAATCACCCATTTTGGCTAAAAGCCTTCAAAAAACCAATTTTGGCGACAATCGCCTAAATCACATAAATTTTTTGGCAACAATTGCCTAAATCAATCTTTTTGGCTAAAAGCCTTAAAATCAATATTTTGGCAACATGCCTAATCAAATCAATCAAACTTTGGCAAAATGCCTAAACAAAATGCACAAAGCATACACACACCCATGCATAAAGCATACCCATTCAAAGCCCTCTAAAAGAGGCCTATCGAACTACGTTGACTTTGATCTTCCATTCAAACGGAAGTACGTAGGCACGTTTGGGATTTAACCCCGAGCTTCAAGTCAAAATCACATAAACATTTTAATTGGTCCAATTACCTTGCAAAGCATTCATTCATTGGATAGTTTATCAGCATGACATAGTCTCGGGATCCACCTCGGGTTCGTAGACCATGCCTTTAACATTGGGTTAATTAATCTAGTAATTAGGTTAATTAAAATTGGAGTCACTTAGGCTTTTTCCTAGTTTACCCTAAAATAATTAAACAAGGTGGCGACTCATACATTCACGTGCATTTCTGCCCTTAGTCACATGCATTCATATGCCTTGATATTTGGGGGAGGGGTTCACAAATACGAGCCCGACTTCAATAACCCTGCTATTATAAACTACCCACAACAAAAATAGGTCCTCCTTATACAGTCTACCCATGTCATTATCTGTGACATCCCGACCCGGCAAAGCGATCCTAGGATGGCAGGCTAGCTACGGTAGTGGAATGCGGGACATAGGAATGAATCGAATCATATATCGAAAAGGGGGAAACTAATCATTAGAGGCGCCTTTTGGTGGAATGGCTGGAGAGTTGGAAGAACTCCAGGGTTAAGCGTGCTCGCTTAACAGAAATCCCAGGATGGGTTACCTCCTGGGAAGTTTCCCATTTTACATGCGGGACAAAACCGTGAGGGCGGGTGTATGTGTTGGCCGAATTAGGCCGGGGCACAACCCCGTGGCCAAAGCGGACAATTCCTCTGGTGATTAGAGTTGGGCGTGACAGTTGGTATCAGAGCCGAACCCCCTCCAGTAGATGTATGGTTCGAGGACGAACCACGCGGAAGCTGGTGGGCTTGTGACATCCCGACCCGGCAAAGCAATCCTAGGATGGCAGGCTAGCTAGGGTAGTGGAATGCGGGACACAGGAATAGAAGGACCCAGTCACAAATTTCCACGTGGCTGAATATGTCTTGCATCCAACAAGTTCCACTTCATTCAAGACTTTTAAGCATACCTTGTTTGAAGGAGACAATGACCCGCGATCCCATCTATCTGAGTTCCTCCGGGTCTCCCAAATTAATCGATATAACGAGGAGGATGTTCTACGGGCATTTCCTCAGACACTACACAAGAGTTACAGGAGATGGTATGATGGCTTGGACACGGAGACACAGAGAGATTGGGTCAAGCTACAAACTGCTTTTCTCAGGCACTTCAAAACGGATGACAGTGATGAGTTTGGCCTGCGTGAGTTGGAGAGCTTAAGGCAGGAAAAGGATAAAAGTTTCTCGGATTATTACAGGAGGTGGAGAACAAAACTGTTCATGGTCCAGACAAGGCCAAAGGATCAAGAGCTAATCAGGATTTTCAGTCGAAGCCTCTTACCTTTCTTCAAGGAAAGGATGCTGGCCCAACCCCTCACTGATTTTGCTCTACTTCAAAGGGCTGGGCTGAATATCGAAGAGCTGTACAAAGATGGAAAGAAGGAGAGCTGAGGGTTTGGTAACTACTGGTCCTCCTACACTGATAGAAATGCTGGAAATAGTGCCACAAACCAGTCAGGGAGTAGCAACACGGTTGGAGCTGTCAACGAGAAAGTAAGAAGGGAGTTCACTGACTTGGGTAGACCTTTAAGCACGGTCATGAGATCTTGCATCAAGAATGGCGTGCTGTCTAAATTGCCAGTTAACCCAACTAAGCCTGTTCGGGGTAGGTTTATGGATCGGGAATGCGAGTATCATCAGTGCAAGGGTCATGCTACTGATGACTGTTTCAAGTTTGATATGGGTCAAGGGAGCAAGATAAAGGATCCTATAGTTCTACCCGTGGGACCAATCACAAGAGCTCGTGCAACCAAGCTACAAGCAGCCTTGAATGCATTTACTCAAGAACAAATCACATTGGAGCTTCAAGATCATAATTATGCAAGATGTGAGATTGAACTTGAAGAAACGCCAAAGCTTGTTATGGTGCTTGAGGCGTGCAAAGAGGCTGCCCATTGATGCATTCTACATGGTTCTATACTTAGGAAAATTTAGGAGGATGTTATTTTATTATGAGCTTAAGTATGGGCTGTGTAGGGCCTCTGGCCCATTTGTCCTGTTTTTGTTTAAATTCTATTAGTGGACTTAATTAATTATTGTAAGGCTGGTCAGGCTTAATTTCCAGAGTTGGGCCAGTCCTAGATTAGTTAATGTTTAAGTCAGGCTTATTTTAATTAGTTAGCTTGGACTTGTATTTAATTAAGCCCATTTGGGCCACATTAGGTTTAGGCCTGGGCTAACTTAAGTTAATAGCTAAATTAGGCTTAGCTTAGGTTATTTATATTGTTGTAAGAGCTGCACGGCAGCCAACATCATGGAATTAATCAAAAACCAGCGTGTTTTCTTTGTTCTTCAAGAACAGACCGTGTTCTTCATCCTTGCATGAATAGAACCGAATCTTCCTTAGTAATTAGGCTTGTGAGTTCTACAAGATTAATTGCGCCAAGAATTTCAGAGTTGTTTTCAAGAGTACTTGAAGGTAAGTTTCTGATTCTTGTTCTAAATTCCTTGTTTTTCTCTCTTCAAGAGTACTTGGGGGTTAAAGGGATTGACGGGTGTGAATACTCAAATTTTGAGGCTCAAAAAGCCTGTTTTCCCGGACTGCAAACAGTCCGGCTGGACCGGAGGCCATTCGGAAAGTTCACCGAAAGTATGCCAATATGGTACTTGAAACGTCCGAAAAATTACGAGGATCGCGGAACTGGTCCCGGAATATTTTTTAGAGATACGGAACTCCCGAGAAGCCTTTGGAACGAAAAACTAGCGAGTGGACAGGATAGGGTGGCAGCAGCCGCCGTCCACGGCGGCAGCAGCCGCCCTCCAGCCTGGTTTTTCCTATAAATACAGCACCGAATCGACAGTTTTACTCACTCGGTCTGTGTTGACGGACGCTCTCTTCTCTCCTACGCTCCTTGCGGTTCTTCTACTGCTTTTCTGCATTTAGTGTAGGCTTTTATTACTCTGCTGTTGTGATATTTGGTCACTTAATTAAATTAATTAGTATTCCCCAAACGAGGAGCTTAATCTAGAATTTTCAAACTGAAGCTAAGAAGCGGCCGCCGATTAACTCAAGTAATAACGAAACTCTGCCCATTTAATTTCAGCATTTTGTGCATATTTCTCTTCTACTCTAAATTCTAATTAAATAATTAAATGACTGCATTCACACCATCGTCATTTTGGCAGCAAACTGCCTTAAGTAAATATGTTTAGGCTAAAATGCCCGGTTAATCAATAATCGTGGTATTAATGCTTAACTCCGAACATATTGGCTAAAGTGCCTAGTTAATTAATAACTACAGTGTAATTGCCTTTATTTCGAACAGTTCGGTTAAAAGTCCAATTAATCAATAATGGTGGCTAAAAGCCTTAATCAATCACGTTTTTGGCAACAAATTGCCTACAGTTTAATCAATCACGTTTTTGGCAACAAATTGCCTACAGTTTAATCAATACAAATTGCCTACGGTTTAATCAATCGCTTTTGGCAAGAAATTGCCTATAATTCAAATAACCACGTTTTAGCGACAAATTGCTTGAATCGACGTTTTGTTAATAAATTGCCTAAACTAATCAATCAACTTTTTTTGGCAACAAATCGCCCAAATATCACTTTTTCTTTGGCAATAAATTGCCGAAATTACATATCATCTTTTGGCACGAATGCCTTAATCATTTTGGCGACAAATCGCCCAACAAAACCCCTTTGGCACAAATGCCCTTAATCAATCACTCTGGCGACAAATCGCCTAACCAATCTTTGGCAACAAATTGCCTAATCAAATATCAACTTTTGGCACAAATGCCTTAATCAACCATTTTGGCGACAAATAGCCCAAACATCAATTTTTAGCAATAAATTGCCCAATCAAACACCTTTTGGCAACAAATGCCTAAAACAACAAATCAATCAATCTTTGGTACAAATGCCTAAAAAAACGCACGAAGCATGCACACACTCATGCATAAAGCATACCCCTTTAAGATGCCTTTGAATAGGCTTTTTTCGAACTACGTCGGCTTTGATCTCTCATTCAAACGAGAGTACGTAGGCACGTTCGGGATTCAACCCCGAGCGGCAAGTCGAAATCACCAAAACACTTTACTGGTCCAATTGCATCAATTTACCTTGCAAGGCATTTACACTTAGGGTAGTTAATCAGCATGACATAGACTCGGGATCCACCTCGGGTTCGTAGATCGTGCCTTAAACTTTGGGGTAATTAATCTAGACTTAGGTTAATTAAAATTGGAGTCATTTAGGGTTCTTTCTTAGTTTTCCCTTATAAAAATAAACTAGGTGGCGACTTCATAAAACACACACGTGAGCATACCTCGTTCTAGC
The DNA here is from genome assembly GCF_041381405.1 of Jatropha curcas. Lineage (NCBI taxonomy): Eukaryota > Viridiplantae > Streptophyta > Magnoliopsida > Malpighiales > Euphorbiaceae > Jatropha > Jatropha curcas. The sequence goes on from NC_143154.1 coordinate 7,783,328, forward strand.
ATAATTTTGCCATCGGGGGAGGGTTCACAATTTGGCGACTTCACTGGGGAACTATGTAATCATTTTGCATAAAGTGGACTACAATTGCTGCATCAACTAACCGACCCTTCTTTAGGGTATTATTTTGTTGTGCTTTGTTTTGTAGGGCACCCTAACACGAATCAAGTGTTCTTTCTTTAAGAATACTTGATAAGGAAATTTGGACTTAATTGTAAAATTTAATCAAAACATTTAAATTTGTTGATTTATTTGCACGATTGAGAATCTTTTTTCTCTATGCGTAAAAAACGAATTTCAAATGAATTTCTTCTCTTCTGTTCAAACTTCTGAGTCTGGATAGCGAGTAGCGCTGATCGGCAGGTCTCCTTGATTATGTCGACGGACAGCCAAAGTGTCCTCCCTATTACCGCAAACCATCCCTAATCCTTTTGGGGGTGGCCCATGAGTATGCGTACTGTTGGACCCACGCGAAACTCTTTGTTTCACATGTCGTTAGGTATATCTGTGAACCCCTCCCCCAAATAATATCAAATGCAATGCGATGCATGTGACTAAGGAAGAAATGCACGTGATGTGTGAGTCGCCACCTTGTTTAATTATTTTAGGGTAAACTAGGAAAAACCCTAAGTTGACTCCAATTTTTATTAACCTAAATACTAGATTAATTAACCTAATGTTTAAGGCATGGTCTACGAACCCGAGGTGGATCCCGAGACTATGTCATGCTGATGAACTAACCAAAAAATGAATGCTTTGCAAGGTAATTGGACCAATGGAATGTTTAAGTGATTTCGACTTGTCGCTCGGGGTTAAATCCCAAACGTGCCTACGTACTTCCGTTTGGATGGAAGATCAAAGTCAACGTAGTTCGATAGGCCTTTTTTAAAGGGCTTTGAATGGGTATGCTTTATGCATGAGTGTGTGTATGCTTCGTGCATTTTGTTTAGGCATTTTGCCTGAAAATTGATTGATTTGATTAGGCATTTGATGCCAAAAGTGCTGATTTAAGGCTTTTAGCCAAAAAGAATGATTTTAGGCAATTTGTTGCCGAAAATGGATTGATTGGGCGTTTGTCGCCAAAATGCTTGATTTTAAGGCTTTTAGCCAAAAGATTGATTAATTTGAAGGCTTTTAGCCAAAATGAGTTGATTTAGGCAATTAGTTGCCAAGAATGTTGATTGGGCGATTGTCGCCAAAAATTGATTGATTTGAGGCAATTTATTTGCCAAAAGTAATTATTTGAAGGCTTTTAGCCAAAATTTTGATTTTAAGCGATTTGTCGCTAAAAAGGATTAATCTATTTGTAGGCAATCTGTTTGCCAAAAGTGATTAATCGATTTGCAATGTAGGCAATTTATTACCAAGAAAACGTGTTTAATTAAGGCTATTTGGCCACAATTATTGATTAATTGGACTTAAGCCGGACTTGTACGAAATAAAGGCGATTATACCATAGTTATTGATTAACTAGGCTTTAGCCAATATTGTCGGATTTAGGCTTTAATACCACGATTATTGATTAACCGGGCATTAAGTCTAAATTTATTTAATTGAGGCAGTTTATTTGCCTAAGGATGAGATGAATGCATTTATGCAATTGTAGAATTAGGAGGAGTAGAAGAGAAGAATGTATGACATGCTAAAATTAAATAGGCAGAGTTTTAGTTCATGTACCTGATTTAATCGACGGCCACTTCTTAACTCTAGGTTAAGCTCCTCGTTAAGGGAATCTTAATTAATTTAATTTTAAATGACCAAATAGCAAAGCAAGAAAAAAATAAAGCTGAGTAAAAATGCAGAAAGCAGTAAAGAATCGCAAAGAGCGTAAGGGAGAAGGAGCGTCCGTCAACACAGACTAAGTGAGTAAAAACGGAGGCCCCGAGGCTAATTTTATAGGAAAAAGAAGCCCCGAGGGCGGTCTTGCCCGCCCTGGAAGGCGGGCGTGCAGGCCCTCGAGGGAGGGCGTGCCCGCCCTTGAGGGCGGGCTGGACCGCTCTTGAGGGTGGGCGTGCCCGCCCCTGAGGGCGGGCACATCGACCCGTGCTCTTTTTTTTTTTTTGTTCCGAAGGCTTTTTCGGGAGTTTCGGACCTCCAAAAAATATTCCGGGACCAATTCTGCGATCCTCGTAATTTTTCGGACATTTCAAGTACCATATTGGCATACTTCCAGTGAACTTCCCGAATGGCCTTTGGTCCGGCCGGACTGTTTGCAGTCCGGGAAAACTTGCTCTTTGAGCCTCAAAATTTGAGTATTCACAGTTGCCCCCCACCGGCGACCGTAAAGATAATTTATGGGAGTCGGTGGTTGTCTGAAACACAAATTTTGGAGGCGAAAAAATAGACGCGTCCAGAAGACCCGCCTTTTGGCCCTTTTCCTCTATAAATAGCTCAAAATTTCATTTCTCCTTCATTTCTATCTTTTTACTCTAAAGATCTCCCTTAAATCCTCTCATCCTTCCTTTAGCAATGACTTCTTCGAGTCATAGTAGCGATGAGGATTTTCTAGAATCCCTGGGGATTTCTCTTGATGAAATTCGTGTGACAGCAGACGCCGACACTCATGCTTCCATCACCGGTGTCTATGCCCAGGTCAGTCCCCTGTCACTCTCATTTATTTATTATTTGGGCCTTAGGCCAAATGGTGAAAAAATTTTGGGCCTTTGTGACCTGACTATGAAGACAAATTTATTTCCTGCACTTACCGTCTTATTAGTATGCATGCTAGGAGAGAATTAAGACATCATCCTTAGTAAGGAACTAAAGAATAATCTTAAGCCACTTTACCTTTTTTAGGATTCGTACTTTAGGCTGGATGTAGGCGAGGCCTCTATTGCTAAGATCCCAATTGATATACTTGACCCCAACAACCCGGTCGGAGCCATCATCAGTCCCTCTCATCTGGACTTTTTAAGACATCTTGAGCTGGGTAGGCAGAATTACAAGAGCCTACTGGGTGCACTGGCTGAGAGATGGTGGGACACTACCAACACTTTTCATTTCCCTTGGGGTGAGATGACGATGACCCCGACTGATTTTTCGGTGATCTCCGGGATTCCTTTTGGCACTCGGCCGATCGAGCTGTATGACGACTGGAGGACTGAGGTCACCCCTGATCGAATGATGGAGCTGATAGGAATTGACCTGCCACGAATTGTCAGACCTAGCTCTTCTGCCCCTGTTCTGAGTATTTCGAGACACTGGCTATCCCTCCAGGCCCCCGACGTGTATGCTAGACACAGGCAGGGAGAGCTAACAGCTACTCAAGTAGCTAGATTCACTTTGTTGCTGCTATTTGCTTCGTCCTTTTGGTCTAACAGGAAAGAGAAGTTTAATCCTTCTATTCTAAAGAGTTTGGAAGACTTGGCCCATCTTACTGAGTATGACTGGGCCGGCGCTATTCTGAGCCGCATGTATGATGATATGTGCGATCTGAGTCGAGGCCACTGCAAGCTCAGCGAGACCTACTATTTTTGGGAGGTAACGTAAAGAACATATCCTCATCCTGTGTTGTCTCTCTTTTTTTTTTTTCGCTGATTCTTTCCTTCGTTTTGCAGACTTGGGCTTTTGAGTATTTTCCCTACATCCGCCCAGAGTTGACTCATACTGATCTTGGATTAGGGTTGGTACCTTTGGCTTGGAGGTGGTACCGAGCAAATCATCGGTCTGTTCTACGCAAGAAATCTTTAGGGGACCTGCGGGCCTTCTTTGACACTTGTACCATGGAGCAGGTGAGTGCCTTTTGATTTTCCTTGGATATGCGGAAATAAAAAAGATTTATTAACACATTTGCTTCTCTTTACATAGGTTGAGGTGGGGGCAATGAATGCCCGACTCCAAAGTTTGATTGAGGCTGATCCCCATTTCCAGCGATCAGAGGCCTTGTCCCGGCGGCGGATTGTCTTGTCACATCCTGTCTTGAGACGCTATTATCTGGGTGAGAGAGTGGACTTCCAGATTAGGGGCTGCCGCTCCGTTCCTCATCCTCCCCCTGAGGACATGCGAGCGGGTAAACAGATAATTCTTACCGACGCCCATACTAAGGGTATTCCGCATATGGAATTTATCCAGAGTGGGGATTATGATGAATTTTGCCAGATGTTTCTGATGCAGCCTATTGGATCTCGGCTTGACAATCTTCCGAGGTCGACTCCTTCCCAGCCGCTTGGCACCCGTTCTTCTCGGGCTTTAGGCCCCTCGGCCAGGACTCCAAGGAGGAGGCCTACGACCCGTCCCTCTTCTTCCACTCCGGTGGAGGGTCCATCTCGGGCTGGCCCTAGCCATTCAGCTGGTGCTTTCAGGGTTCCCCGGGCTATTTTAGAGGCTACCGGGCCAATTCATCCGGGCTTGGCCAATTTGCACCTTCCATACAGCATTCCCTATTACACTCCTGATGGTACTTCGTCTCTCCGGGAGGTCTCTCTGGGGAATGTGAATCCTCTGGCTCTTCCCCCCGAGGACATTACTGAGGTAAAAACGGATAAATCTCTCATAAAAAGGATTCATAAGAGATTTGATATTGAAAAACATGTTTTTTTTTTTTTGCATGGTTTTCCAGGTTCCCGTTGGATTAGTCAGTCAGATGATGGAGCTAGTTCTCAGTATACAGGAGGAACTAACTTCAGCTTGGACCTTGCGGGCCTGCGATGACCAGAGGAGGAGGAGACCTCGTCACTGATATTTATATTTTGCTTGTTTTCTTTGCTGTAATTTGTACTGAACTTTGACTGTACCTGCACTTGATTAGTACTTAACAACTTATGTGTATGCATGTTTATTCACTTTAGTTAAGAAAAAAAAAAGAAATTAATTCTATTGTTGGGTACCTCCCCCCCCCTTTTTTTTTTCTTTTGCGTGCCCGCCTGCCCGGTCTGGGCGGGCGTGCCCGCCCCAGCTGGGCGGGCGTGTCCGCCCTTGAGGGCGGGCGAGCCCGCCCTCGAGGCAGGTATGCCCACCTCAGAGGGCGGGTGCAGCCGCCCTCGGGCGCGTCTTTCTATATAAAAACTGTTTCAGTGTTTTTTTTTTCACTTATTCCCCTTTTTCGAGCCAACAACAATCTGGTCAGTCTTTCTCTCTTCCTCATATCTTTTTTTTTATTTATTATTTTTTCATTATTATTATTTTTTTTAAAAAAAACAATAAATAATAAATAAATAAATAAAAAGAACATGAATCCCTTTTACAACCATAGCATGCACAGCTGGACTAGGAGTCTCTCCAAAGTTGAAAAGATCAATTTGGGGAGGTACGGTATTTCTCCTTGTATTACCCTTAGGGGTGTAGTAATTGATTGGGACTTTTTAAGGGCCTGTATTAGACTTTGGGATCCTAAGGCCCATGTTTTCCGGTTCGGGGCCATGATGGAGGAGATGTGCCCTCTTTTTGAGGAGTTTTGTGCTATTATAGGGTGTGATCCCAATGCCCCTTTGGTCAAACATGAAGTGAAGATTGGGTATGTTAGGTCTTTTGAAAACTTGTTTCAGTTTAACCGACCACAAACTAGGGCTATGATTGTTGAAGACCGGAAAGCAATTCTGTTGCCCCTGATTGACGAATTTTCAGAGGCTTGCCCAGATGACCCACATCGGATGAGGTTGAGAATGCGGGCCCTGGTTTTTTGTTTATTGGCTGGCTTCTTATTTAACCAGGACCCAGGCTTTGGGGATTTGCGCCTTTGCCCCATGGTTCTACAAATGGAGGATATGGGTTGTATCGGCGGCATTGTGCTGGCCGAGACTTTTAGGAGTCTTGATAGGGCTGCTCTAGGGTTCGATGACTGGACAGTTTCTCCCATTATTCTCCAGGTATGTCTCCTTATTATCTCTCCTCATTTTTTCCTTTCTTTTTAAATCATTCCCTTGTAATAGAAAGGATCCATTACTCAGGTTTGGCTGAAGGACCACCTTCAAGTGGTTACTGCTCCTACTTCCTTTCCTTATAACCCTTCTCAGTATCGCATGCGGAGGATCTCAATCTCACATCCCACTGCTGATGCATGGACTTCATGGCTGATTGAATTGGGTCCGAATGAGATACTATGGTTCATATCCAGGTACAACATCAACCGTTTTATCCAGGTTAGCTTTCGTCATACTCGGGTTTACCTTCTGGGTTTCACACATTGTACTTGGTACTGCTCTTCGCGTGTCTTGAGACAGATGGGGATAGATCAGACTGTTCTGATTATGGATGACTTTCCTACTGATTCAGCTATTACCCCGGGTGTTACCGGAGCCGTCCTTAGGGCTTGGGTTAGAGATCACCATATGGTTAGGCCCTTGCCTAATCCTACCAGTATTCAGACTTCTCCTGAGTATCGAACCTGGTTCATTACTACTGTTTGGCCAATTGAGAGACCAAGGAGGACCGCACTGCTGAGTGTACTCGAAGGTTGGGTTCAGACTGATGAGATTGGGACTGGTGAGGAGATTGTGCTGGCTCCTCGGACAAGTGAGGCTGGGCAGAGTTCAACAGCTAGGGGCGACTCGAAGGATGTTGCTCCACGGAGGAGACGGGACACCTAGGCTCCTATAGGCTTTTGGATTTTGGATGTAGTTTTCTTTTTTTTTTTTTGACTTTAATTTGGCTTTTGGATTTTTCCTTTGGATGTATTTTTTTTTATTTAGACTTGGATTTAGACTTCATTATTTGTTTGGACTCTTTTGCTTCCCGCCTGACTTTGGACTGCTATTTGGAATGAGATTTGACTTTTTAGCTTAAATTGAGAAAATCATTTAGCTTTCCAAGCATTTTCCAACTTTATTTATTTCAAGCTCTAATTTTTGCCTAAGCTGCCCTTTTGGGTTTTCAACTTAGCGAGCTTACCCATTTTTGTCTAAGCCGCCCTTTTTGGGTTTTCAGCTTAGCGGGCCCCGACTTTTGCCTAAGCCGCCCTTTTGGGTTTTCGACTTAGCGGGTTTTTCTTTTTTTCTTGTTTTCTTCCCCCTTTTTTTTTTTATTTGGCAAAGAAGAATGAAATTATGAAATGTTTAGACCGTGCCCAAAGAGGGCTGCCTACATATCTCTGATATATAATTTTTTTTCCAAAGAGAATCAGGTCTAATGTAGTTCATCTTACATTATGCAATGATTACTATTACACAAAATATCTTTTTAACTGATCTAAATTACATGGATTAGTGAATTCCAAACCATCCAAATCAGTCAAAATAACGGCTCCGCCTGACAATATCTTCTTCAACACATAAGGTCTAGCCCAATGAGGACGAAACTTCCCACGTGGATCTATGATTGGCTGTCTAATCTCCTTCAGAACCAAACAACCTTCTTCCAGTTTTCGGTCTTTGACCTTCTTATTGAAATGCCGCGCTATTCTCCTTTGATAAACTTGAGTTTGGTGGATTGCTTGCAATCGCTTTTCATCCATACCCAAGAGTTGCAAATGATAATTTTCAGCCCAATTTGCTTCGCTGATCTGGCTTTCCCGGATAACCCTCGCCGACTGAACTTCCAGCTCAATAGGCAATACTGCTTCCATGCCATATACTAAGGAATACGGGGTTGCCCCAGTAGGTGTTCTGATTGAAGTCCTGTATCCCCACAAGGCATTTGGCAATTGTTCGTGCCACGCTCTATGCTTTTGAACTGTCTTCTACAAAATGACCTTTATAGCCTTGTTTGCAGCCTCTACAGCCCCATTTGTTTGTGGACGATAGGGTGAAGACTTGTGATGCTAAATCTTCTTTTGCTTCAGTAGATCCGAGAATTCGCTTTGAAAGTGAGACCCGTTATCAGTAATGATCTCGAATGGCGTTCCATACCGACAAAGGATGTTGGTACGAACGAACTGTGCTACCTTCTTGGCATTCAAGACCGAATAGGAGGCTGCCTCAATCCACTTAGTGAAATAATCAACAGCAACCAGGATAAATTGATGGCCATTGGAAGCCTTTGGATGGATTTTTCCGATCACGTCTATGCCCCAAGTTGCGAAAGGCCAAGGCGAAGCAATGGGATTTAGATTGACCGGAGGCTGCTTTTGCAGCTTGGCAAAAATTTGACACTCATGGCATTTCCGCGCGTGCCTCACGCAATCTGCATTCATAGTCGACCAGTAATAACCCAAATTCATAATTTTTCGAGCCAAGGCTATCCCGTGCATATGTGGACCGGACTCCCCATTATGTAGGGAATTCATGATGTTTTGAGCTTCTCCTTCATCAACGCACCTTAGGTGCAGACCATTCCAACTCCTTTTATACAGGGCTCCCCCAATAAGGAAATATCCAGATGCTAACTGTCTCAATGTTCGTTGATCAGTCTTGTTGGATCCCTCCGGGTAGGCTTCATTCTGAAGATAATTCTGTATATCCCAAAACCACGGCTTGTCATCGACTAGATTCATGACATGCGCTGGCTGTTTCTGCAGCCGAATCGTCAGAGGTCGAATGACTTGATCTCCCCCTACATTAACCATGGAAGCCAAGGTTGCTAAAGCATCTGCAAACTGATTTTTGGCGCGCGGCAGGTAGTGGAAAGACAGTTCCACAAACTGTTGGGCCAATTCGTCCAAACGTTGTAGGTAAAGAACCAGACGCTCTTCCTTAATTTTCCATTTCCTTAGAGCTTGAGAGACTATCAGATTGGAATCTCCAAAAACCCTAAGGATTTTTATTTCTTTTTCTAGGGCCGCTTCTAACCCCTTGATGCAAGCTTCATACTCGGCTTCGTTGTTGGTACAGTCGAAATCTAGCTTGACTGCAATTGGGACGTATTCTCCACAAGGAGTTTTGAATACGACTCCAATCCCGTTTCCATGGTAGTTTGAAGCTCCATCGAAGTACATCTCCCAGACCTCACTTTCCAAGCTCAACAAGTCTTCATCAGGAAATTCTACTTCCGGCATTTGGTCTTCGACCGGCAATTCTGCTAATTGATCAGCCAAGGCTCCGCCTTTCACTACCTTCCGTTGTACAAATTTTAAGTCATAGGCTACGAGCACCGACACCCACTTAGCCATTTTACAGTCAAGAACTGGCCTCTCCATAAGGAATTTCAAGGGGTTCGATTCAGAAATCACATATGTAGTGTAGGACGAGAGGTAGTGCTGTAGCTTTGTACAAGCCCAAACTAGAGCCAGGCACAGCTTCTCTATCTTATTGTATTTTAGCTCATACTCCAGCATCCTCTTGCTAAGGTAATACACGGCGTTTTCTACCCTCGTATCTTCAGCTTGTTGAGCTAGCATCACACCCATCGCTTCTTCTGTCACCGATAGGTATAATAACAAAGGCTTTCCTAGCCTTGGTGGCTGTAATACTGGCGGGGATAGCAGATATTGCTTGACTTGGTCGAAAGCTTCCTGACAATCCTCATTCCATTTGACTGCTACTCCTTTCCTGAGTAGTTTGAAAATCGAACCACAAGTATCGGCCAATTGATTGATGAACCGGCTGATGTACTGTAGCCTTCCCAGGAAACCCCAAACTTCTTTTTCCGTCCTCGGTGCTGGCATTTCCAGAATGGCCTTGGCTTTCGAAGGGTCAGTCTCTATGCCCTTCCGATTGACCATATGCCCCAGAAACACTCCGGATGTAGCTCCAAACAGACATTTTGCCAGATTGAGCTTTAAATTGTACTTTCGAAGTCTAAGGAAGAACTTCTCAAGTGCTGTTTTATGTTCTTCGGCTGTTTTCGATTTAACAACCATATCGTCAACGTATACTTCTACTTCTTGGTGAATCATGTCATGGAAGATGATCGTTGCCATTCTTTGATAAGTTGCCCCGGCATTTTTGAGCCCAAAAGGCATGACCCTGTAGCAGTAAGTTCCCCACTCCGTGATGAACGCCGTTTTCTCTTTGTCTGGCTCATGCATCATTATTTGATTATAACCGACAGCAAGATCAGTCAAGGAGACCATCTCGTGTCCAGCCATTCGGTCCATTAACAAGTCGATGTGCGGCAGAGGGAAATCGTCTTTGGGACATGCTTTATTCAAATCGCGGTAGTCCACACACATTCGCACTTTTCCATCCTTCTTCGGCACCGGCACGATGTTCGCTAACCACGTTGGGTAGGCAATAGGTTCTATGAACTTGTTCTCCAGCTGCTTGGCAACTTCCTCCTTGATTTTCAAGGACCATTCTGTTTTCAGCCTTCTTAGCTTCTGTTTCATTGGCTTAGCCTCTGGATATACTGGAATCTTGTGCACCACTATTGCTGGGTCAATTCCGGTGATGTCACTTGCTTTCCACATGAAGCAATCAGCAAATTTCTTCAAACATTCACTGACCTGTTCCCTGTTCATGCAATCAGATGCAATGTATGTATGTTCATTTTCTTCTTTGCCAATTATTATTTTTTCCTTTTCATTTTTTATTTCATTTATTTGATTGTTTTTGCTTGGAAATGCTTGGAAAGATAGACACGCAGGGTAATCAAGAATTTGCAAGCCTTTATTGATTATGACGGAATCGTCTTCAAAGATTACATCAAATTTGAAATCTGGATCTTCTAGATCCGACACGGATGACTCAGAACTGGAACTGGACTCTGACTCGGTTTCAGACTCGGGGTCAGACTCAGACTCAATACAGGACTTGGCTACCGACTTAGGTACTAGGTTTGACTCGGGAGGGGGTTTATCAGCAGTGCGCTCCTCCTCGGTGTACCAGTTGGTGAGAGGCCCTTCATTCGGCTTGATCAGATCTAGCAGGTCTCGATTCCCATCATTTCCTGTGATAACCGCAACTTCGTCAAAGAGACTAGGTTGCATGAAGTCTTCTGCTTCCGATTCAGTTACTGTTTCGGGCTTGTTGCCCCAGACATCTGAGAATATCTCCAACCCAGGCAACATCTTCTTAGCGGTTGGGCAGCAAAAAGGTTCTCGGAAGCCACAGTAAGGAACTGCTTCTCCCAGTTTATAGAAATAACTGTTCAAAGTCAGAAAGTAAGGCCGTAACTGTACACTCTCTTTCCTTCCCCTTCTGGTTCTCTTAGCACGGTCTTCATTAGTGGGCTCATAACCCAGTCTGAAGGTCCCCTCATTCACTGGACACTCCCAGGCTTGCAGTTTGGTGTATGTTTTCCCGGATCTGGCCATAACCATTCCTGGCAGATAGGACATCTTAAGCATCAAGGGCACTATGCAGTTTATTTGCACCGTCCCGAAATCAAAGAGAATTCGAGAATTTGCAGTCCTTCCTTCTATGAACTGCACAGTATCATACTGAAATCCCGAGAGGGGTAGGTTGGCAGTTTCAGGGTTGACCTCAAAGAGAGGCTGGCCCTTTGGCTTTTTGAGCTGATTGTAGTCATCCCCCTGAATGGTGATAACTTTGTCCTCATATGGAAACTTGACCTTTTGGTGCAAGGACGAGGGTACTGCCTTAGTGTGGTGTATCCATGGTCGGCCCAGAAGCAGGTTGAAGCTAGTCGGTACATCAATTACCTGGAACGGGACTTCCATCACAGTTGGCCCAACTGTTAACTTTAGCGTAGCAACCCCCAACACTTCCCTCCGGGTGCTGTCATAGGCCTTCACTATCTGGTCCGAGGGAGTGAAGTCAGTTTCTTCCAACCCTAGACAGCTGGCTACTCTCAGTGGGCAGACGTTCAGCGCTGACCCATTATCAATGATAACCATGGGCACGGTTTTGTCTCTAGTCTGAACAGTGACATAAAGAGCATTGTTATGACTGCCTCCCTCCTTGGGCAAATCGTCATCAGAGAAACCGATGCTTCGTGTTTTAGATGATTGGGTGAGGGTGGACACTAGCACTTCCGGGCTAACTTCCATCGATGTCTGAAGTTGACTCAAAGCCTTGCAAAGAGCTTGGCGATGAGGAAAGGATGATGCTAGAAGTTCCCAGATTGATACCTTAGCTTGTGTCTTTTTTAGCTGTGCCAGTACCGGGTCTTCCTTTAGCTCCTCTGCCCTCTAGTAGGGTTTATTTTGAATTTTGTCTAAGACTAACGGTTCATATTGTCTCCCGCTCCTGGTTATAGCATCAAGTTCTTCGGTTAGGTCATTCAGATCCAAGACACAGATGTTATTCATTTCTAGGAACAGTTCGAAAGGATCGATCAGTTCCTGATCAACAACAATAGCATTTACCCCGTGATTTGGTAAGGGGTTGGTATTAACGTTTGGCTTACTCCTCAGGATAATTGAACCGTTATCCACCAGGTCCTGGATGCGGTTCTTAAGCGTTTAGCACGCTTCAGTCTTGTGCCCATGCCCCTGATGATACTCACAGTGTTCATCAGCCCTGTAATTCCTTAGCAACGGATTCGGTGGTGGCCTTGCTTCCAAAGGCTTTATGTAATTAGCCTTGACGGCCTCTCGGAATACCACAAGGATTGGCATCCCGAGATCAGTATAGGTTCTTCTGGATGATTGACTGTTATTTCTCATGTTTCCCACACGTAAAGGATTCGTGGGGGTGATGCTTGCCACTTTGTGGACTTTACTAGCTTGGCCAGGTTTTTTGTACTTGGAGGTTCCTGAGTCTTCTTTCAGTTGCCCCATTTGAATCAGATCTTCTACCTTTGTAGCAGTGGCAATGAGCGACTGAAACGTTGGTAGGTACTGGGTTTGTAGTTGGTGTTGGTAGACAGGCTGCAGGTTCTTAATGATTATGTCTACCTGTTCTTGCTCAGAAGGCCGGTTAATCATTTGGGCGGCTTTGGCCCTCCACCTCGTAAGGAACGAGGAAAAGGGTTCATTGTTTTTCTGCTTGGTAGTTTCTAGTTCTCTTCGAGTGACATCCACCTCCATGTTATATCGGTATTGGGAATTAAATGCATTGCAGATGTCTTCCCAGGTTTTCATTTTGGATCGGTCTAAGCTGACAAACCACCTCAAAGCAGCACCGGTGAGAGATTGTTGGAACAATTGAGCAAGGAGCTCGCTGCTCAGTCCAAATGGGTTAAGGGCACCCACATACATTTTCAAGTGAGTCTTAGGACAAGTGGTTCCATTGAATTTATCCATGTTGGGCATTTTGAACTTAGTCGGCAGCCTGGCTTCAGGGAACAAGGACAAGGAGTCCATGTCCACCACCTCTTTATGTGTCTTGAGGGCAGTGATAGACCTTTCTAGGAGCTCTAGTTTCTCTCTCATTTTCTGAGCTTCCAGCTCAGAAGCAGTTCTGGCGGACATGTCATCCAGGTTTAAGGCAGGGTTTGTTGGTTCAGCAGCAGGACCCTGGTTGGAAGTAGCAGGTCCATTTCCCCCAGCGGAAGCCCCATTTCCATTACCATTCCCATTACCCAATTCAGCTATTAGGGCGGTCCTTTGGGCAGCCAGTGCTTCATTCATTCTGGCCTCCATTCTGGCCTCTAGTTGTTCAATGAGGGATGCCATTGGTGCAGATAAGGTTGTAGGAGTTGCAGGTGAAGCTGGTGTAGCTGGTGAAGCTGGTGATAGTACTGTAGGTGTGGCTGGCACAGATGTGGGCACTTGGATCGTGGGCACCTGTAAGGATAAGGGTAGCTAGATTAGGTATAGTGGTTGATGTATCAGGGTAACTGATGTAGATTGACTCTCTGTCCAACTGTGCATGAATGAGGAGGGTATTTCATGCTCTCTTTGTGTTTACCCCATGTTTATGATATGTCGTGAATGCGCGTAACAACACGTCATAATCTATTTAATGGTATGGTTCACATCATTGGGTGCATACAGTCCTAGAGGATAGGTTCTATAGGGACCCTTGAACCTTGGGTATGGATATACCTAACCATATGTGAAACAAAGAGTTTCGCGTGGGTCCAACGGTACGCACACCCATGGGCCGCCCCCAAAAGTATTGGGGGCGGTTTGTGGTAACAGGGAGGACGCTTTGGCTGTCCGTCGACATAATCAAAGAGACCTGCCGATTAGCGCTACTTGCTATCCAGACTCAGAAGTTTGAACAGAAAGAGAAAAAATTCATTTGAAATTCATTTTTTTTATGAAATGGAGAAAAAGATTCTCAATCGTGCAAATAAATCAACAAATTTAAATGTCTTAATCCAATTTGTCAATTAGGTTCAAATCTCCTCATCAAGTATTGTTAAAGAAAGAACACTTGATTCGTGCTAGGGTACCCTGCAAAACAAAGCATATTAAAATAGTGCCCTAAAGGAGGGCAGGTTAGTCTATGCAGCAATTGTAGTCCACTTATGCAAAAAGATTGCACATCCCCAGCAGAGTCGCCAAACTGTAAACCCCTCCCCCAAATAATATCAAATGCAATGCGATGCATGTGACTAAGGAAGAAAGGCACGTGATGTGTGAGTCGCCTCCTTGTTTAATTATTTTAGGGTAAACTAGGAAAAACCCTAAGTTGACTCCAATTTTTATTAACCTAAATACTAGATTAATTAACCCAATGTTTAAGGCATGGTCTATGAACCCGAGGTGAATCCCGAGACTATGTCATGCTGATGAACTAACCAAAAAATGAATGCTTTGCAAGGTAATTGGACCAATGGAATGTTTAAGTGATTTCGACTTGTCGCTCGGGGTTAAATCCCAAACGTGCCTACGTACTTCTGTTTGGATGGAAGATCAAAGTCAACGTAGTTCGATAGGCCTTTTTAAAGGGCTTTGAATGGGAATGCTTTATGCATGAGTGTGTATATGCTTCGTGCATTTTGTTTAGGCATTTTGCCTGAAAATTGATTGATTTGATTAGGCATTTGATGCCAAAAGTGCTGATTTAAGGCTTTTAGCCAAAAAGAATGATTTTAGGCAATTTGTTGCCGAAAATGGATTGATTGGGCGTTTGTCGCCAAAATGCTTGATTTTAAGGCTTTTAGCCAAAAGATTGATTAATTTGAAGGCTTTTAACCAAAATGAGTTGATTTAGGCAATTAGTTGCCAAGAATGTTGATTGGGCGATTGTTGACAAAAATTGATTGATTTGAGGCAATTTATTTGCCAAAAGTAATTATTTGAAGGCTTTTAGCCAAAATTTTGATTTTAAGCGATTTGTCGCTAAAAAGGATTAATCTACTTGTAGGCAATCTGTTTGCCAAAAGTGATTAATCGATTTGCAATGTAGGCAACTTATTACCAAGAAAACGTGTTTAATTAAGGCTATTTGGCCACAATTATTGATTAATTGGACTTAAGCCGGACTTGTACGAAATAAAGGCGATTATACCATAGTTATTGATTAACTAGGCTTTAGCCAATATTGTCGGATTTAGGCTTTAATACCACAATTATTGATTAACTGGGCATTAAGTCTAAATTTATTTAATTGAGGCAGTTTATTTGCCTAAGGATGAGATGAATGCATTTATGCAATTGTAGAATTAGGAGGAGTAGAAGAGAAGAATGTATGACATGCTAAAATTAAATAGGCAGAGTTTTAGTTCATGTACCTGATTTAATCGACGGCCACTTCTTAACTCCAGGTTAAGCTCCTCGTTAAGGGAATCTTAATTAATTTAATTTAAAATGACCAAATAGCAAAGCAAGAAAATAATAAAGCTGAGTAAAAATGCAGAAAGCAGTAAAGAATCGCAAAGAGAGTAAGGGAGAAGGAGCGTCCGTCAACACAGACTGAGTGAGTAAAAACGGAGGCCCCGGGGCCAATTTTATAAGAAAAAGAAGCCCCGAGGGCGGTCTTGCCCGCCCTGGAAGGCGGGCGTGCCCGCCTCAGGGGGGCGGGCGTGCCCGCCCCAGTGGGGCGGGCTGGACCACTCTTGAGGGTGGGCAGGGCAGGCACATCGACCCGTGCTCTTTTTTTTTTTTTGTTCCGGAGGCTTTTTCGGGAGTTCCGGACCTCCAAAAAATATTTCGGGACCAGTTCTGCGATCCTCGTAATTTTTCGGACATTTCAAGTACCATATTGGCATACTTCCAGTGAACTTCCCGAATGGCCTTTGGTCCGGCCGGACTGTTTGCAGTCCGGGAAAACTGGCTCTTTGAGCCTCAAAATTTGAGTATTCACAATATCCCTACTCAAGGTTCAAGGGTCCCTTAATAAGCCAATTTTCTATTTGTGTCATAGCCTATAGAACCTATCCTTTAAGGTTGTATGCACCCAATGATGTGAATCATATCATTAAAACGAATTATGACGTGATATTGTGCGCATTCATGACATATCATAAACATTGAAAACATTAAAAAGAACACAAAATATTCTTTTTAGTCATGCACAATTGGACAAAGGAGTCGATCTACCTCACATTCAGCTACCCTGATACACAATACTACCCACTGTACCCTAATCCAGCTACCTTTATCCTACCAGGTACCCACTGTTCGAGTGCCTATCCAAGTTCCAGTCACACCTACAGTGCCATCACCAACCTCACCAACTTCACCAACTTCACCAACTTCAACTGCACCAATGGCATCACTTGTTGACATCCAAAATCTTATGGAACAACTGGAAGCCAGAATGGAGGCTAGAATGAATGAGGCATTAGCTGCCCAAAGAACTGCCCTAATAGCTGAACTAGGTAGTGGTAATGGAAATGAGGCTTCCATTGCGGGAAGGGATCCTGCTACCTCTAATCAGGGACCTACTGCTGCACCGACGTCCTCAAACCCTGCCCTTAACTTGGATGACATGCCCTCCAGAACTGCTGCTGAGCTGGAAGCTCAGAAAATGAAAGAAAAACTGGAACTCTTGGAAAGGTCAATCACTGCCCTTAAAACACATAAGGAAGTGGTGGACATGGACTCCTTGTCCTTGTTCCCTGAAGCAAGATTGCCGACAAAGTTCAAGATGCCTAACATGGATAAGTTTGATGGAACCACTTGTCCCAAAACGCACCTAAAAATGTATGTGAGTGCCCTCAACCCGTTTGGCTTGAACAGCGAGCTCCTTGCTCAGTTGTTTCAACAATCTCTGACTGGTGCTGCTTTGAGATGGTTTGTCAGCCTGGATCGGACTAAAATGAAGACCTGGGAAGACATTTGCAATGCGTTTAACATGCAGTACCACTATAATATAGAGGAGGATGTTACTCGGAGAGAACTGGAAACCACCAAACAAAAGAGCAACAAACCCTTTTCCTCGTTCCTTACGAGGTGGAGGGCCAAGGCCGCCCAAATGATCAATCGGCCTTCAGAACAAGTACAGGTAGACATAATCATCAAAAATCTGCTGCCGGTCTACCAACAACAATTGCAAATTCAGTACCTACCAACGTTTCTAGCGCTCATTGCTACTGCAACCAAGGTAGAGGATTTAATCCAAATGGGTCAAGCCAGTTTTCCCAGACTGCAAACAGTCCGACTGGACTAAAAGCCATTTTGGAAGTTTACCGAAAGTATGCCAATATGGTACTTGAAACGTTCGGGATGTCGCGAGGATCGCGGAACTGGTCCCGGAATTCCTTTCGGAGGTCCGGAGCTCCCGGAAAAGCCTCCGGAGCGAGAATTAGTAAAACCACCAGGCACGGCGGCCAAGCCGCTGGCTTCCGGCGGCCCAGCCGCCGAGCACCGGCGGCCGAGCCGCCGAGTCTCAGCGGCCCGGCCGCCGAACCCAGCCGCTGAACCCCGGCGGCCCAGCCGCCCAGACAGGCGGCCAGCCGCCGAAACAGTCCGTTTTTTGCCTATAAATAGTGGCCCCGGGTCTTCTGTTTTCCTCACTCTCATCTGTGTTGACGGACGCTCCTTCTCCCCTACGCTCCTTGCGATTCTTTACTGCTTTTCTGCATTTTAGTTTAGCTTTAATTGCTTTCTTGCTTTCTTAAGTGGTCATTAAAATCAAATTAATTAATTTTCCCTTATCGAGGAGCTTAACCTGGAGTTAAGAAGCGGTCGACGATTAAATCAGGTACATGAACTAAACTCTGCCTATTTAATTTTAGCATTTCATACATTCTTCTCTTCTACTCCTAATAACTCTACAACTGCATAAACACATTCATGTCATCAATTAGGCAAATAAACTGCCTCAATCAAATATGATTAAGCTTAAATACCCGGTTAATTAATAATCGTGGTATTAATGCTAAATCCGACAATATCGGCTAAAAAGACTTAGTTAATTAATAACTATGGTTAATTGCCTTTATTTCGAACAGTCCGGCTTAAGTCCAATTAATCAATAATTGTGGCTAAAAAGCCTTAATCAATCACGTTTTGACAACAAATTGCCTACAATTAAATCAACCACATTTTGGCAACAAATTGCCCACGGTTCAATCAATTTTTGGCAAACAAATTGCCTATAAATTAGATTAACCACTTTTTAGCGACAAATCGCTTAAATCAGAAGCTTTGGCAAAATGCCTTAGAATTAATCAATCTTTTAGCTAAAAGCCTTCAAACAATCATTTTGGCGACAATCGCCTAAATCACATCAACTTTTGGCAAAAATTGCCTAAATCCATTCATTTTGGCTAAAAGCCTTAAATCAGTCATTTTGGCGACAAACGCCCGAATAATCACTTTTCGCAAACAAATTGCCTAAATCTTTTGGCTAAACGCCTTCCAATACCAACTTTTGGCACAAATGCCTTAATCACTTTGGCGACAAATCGCCTAACCAATTTTTGGCAATAAATTGCCTAAATCACATCAATTTTAGGCAACAATTGCCTAAATCAATCTTTTTGGCTAAAAGTCATTAAAATCAACATTTTTGGCATCAAATGCCTAAAAATCAATTTTCAGGCAGAATGCCCAAACAAAATGCACAAAGCATACACACACTCATGCACAAAGCATAGACACACTCATGCATAAAGCATCCCCATTCAAAGCCCTCTAAAAGAGGCCTATCGAACTACGTTGACTTTGATCTTCCATTCAAACGGAAGTACGTAGGCACGTTAGGGATTTAACCCCGAGCGGCAAGTCGAAATCACTTAAAACATTTCATTGGTCCAATTGCATCATATTCACCTTGCAAAGCATTTACATTTAGGTTAGTTAATCAGCATGACATGGTCTCGGGATCCACCTCGGGTTCGCAGACCATGCCTTAACCATTTGGGTTAATTAATCTAGTAACTAGGTTAATTAAAATTGGAGTCACTTAGGGTTTTTTCCTAGTTTACCCTAAAATAATTAAACAAGGTGGCGACTCACACATCACGTGCATTTCTTCCTTAGTCACATGCATCCATATGCATTTGATGTTTTGGGGAGGGGTTCACAGTTTGGCGACTTCACTGGGGACTTATGTAATCATTTTGCATGAAGAGGACTACAATTGCTATGTAAACTAACCTGCCCTTCTTTAGGGTATTATTTTACGATGCTTTGTTTTGCAGGGTACCTTGACACGAATCAAGTATTCTTTCTTTAAGAATACTAGATAAAGAAATTTGGATTTAATTGTAAAGTTTAATGAAAACATTTAAATTTGTTGATTTATTTGCACGATTGAGAATCTTTTTCTCCATTGCATAAAAAATGAATTTCAAATGAATTTCTTCCCTCTCTGTTCAAATTTCTGAGTCTGGATAGCAAGTAGCGCTGATCGGCAGGTCTCTTTGATTATGTCGACGGACAGCCAAAGCGTCCTCCCTGTTACCGTAAACCATCCCTAATCCTTTTGGGGGTGGCCCATGAGTATGTGTACCGTTGGACCCACGCGAAACTCTTTGTTTCACATGTGGTTAGGTATATCCTTACTCAAGGTTCAAGGGTCCCTTTATAAGCCAATTCTCTATTTGTGTCATAGCCTATAGTACATATCCTTTAGGACTGTATGCACCCAATGATGCTGAATCATTCCATTAAAATGAATTATGTTGTGATGTTGTGCTCATTCACACATTCACCCCATACTTCACCAAAAAAAAAAAAATTTCTCAATTTGGCCACTAAGGCCCAAAAATTCTCAATTTGGCCCCTAAGGCCCAAAAATTCCCAATTTGGCCCCAAAGGCCCCGAAAATTCACATCTTGGCCCCTAAGGCCCTAAAATTCCCATTTTGGCCCCTAAGGCCCTAAAATTCACATCTTGGCCCCTAAGGCCCAAAAGTTCACATCTTGGCCCCTAAGGCCCAAAAGTTCACATCTTGGCCCCAAAGGCCCGAGAATTCCCAATTTGGCCCCAAAGGCTCAAAAACTCACATGTTGGCCTCAAAGGCCCAAAAATTCACATGTTGGCCTCAAAGGTCCAAAAATTCACATTTTGGCCCCTAAGGCCCAAAAAAAAAAATTCTTTGAGAACTTAGGGCCTTTCGAAAAGTCGAGGTGTCCAGCCCTAAGCACTCTACCTTCCATATCACATCCCATTGGGTCTTATCCTAGGTGTCCTACCCTACCAACGCTACCCTACATTGTTTGGTCCTACCACCCCATATCACAAGGGTCAAGTCCAAATACCTTATCCTTACACTACCCTACCTCACACTATCTCACATACCCTATGAAAACACCTTATATAGGATAGTCTAATCATTTTGACTATGTCCTTTTACAGGTACCCCTCCAAAGATCACCTGTACCCGAAACACCAACTGAGCTCTCACCCACAAGTCCAACAACCCCGACTGCACCAATGGCATCGCTTGCTGATATCCAAACCCTCATTGAACAACTGGAGGCCAAACTGGAGGCCAGAATGGAGGCCAGAATGAATGAGGCCCTGGCCGCCCAAAGGGCCGCCCTGATAGCTGAATTGGGTAATGGGAATGGTAATGGAAATTCGGCTGGAGGAAGTGGACCTGCTGCCTCCAATCAGGGTCCTGCAGCTGAACCAACAAACCCTACCCTAAACCTGGATGATGTACCCTCCAAAACTGCTTCTGAGCTGGAAGCTCAGAGAATGAGAGAGAAGCTAGAACTCCTGGAAAGATCTATCACTGCTCTCAAAACCCACAAAGAAGTGGTGGACATGGACTCCTTGTCTTTGTTTCCCGAGACAAGACTGCCACCCAAATTCAAAATGCCCAACATGGACAAATTCGACGGAACCACTTGTCCTAAAACTCATTTGAAAATGTATGTGGGTGCCCTTAACCCATTCGGATTGAGCAGCGAGCTCCTTGCTCAGTTGTTCCAACAATCTTTGACGGGTGCTGCTTTGAGGTGGTTTGCCAGCTTGGATCGCTCTAAGATGAAAACATGGGAAGATATCTGTAATGCCTTCAATTCACAGTATCACTATAACATGGAGGTGGATGTCACTCGAAGAGAACTAGAAACCACCAAGCAGAAAAACAATGAACCCTTTTCCTCGTTCCTTATGAGGTGGAGGGCCAAGGCCGCCCAGTTGATTAACCAGCCCTCTGAACAAGAACAGGTGGACATAATAATAAAGAACCTACAACCTGTCTACCAACACCAACTTCAAACACAGTACTTGCCTACGTTCCAATCGCTCATTGCTACTGCAACTAAGGTGGAAGACTTAATCCAGTTGGGTCAACTCAAAGAAGACTCATACAAGAAGCAGAATCATGCTGGACTTTGAAAAACCGTTTACAAGACCTGGTTGACAATGGGTCCATCATCCCCAAGAGCAAGCTGAATATCAACCAATCCCTTGCCTAACCATGGGATTAATGCAAAAAAAATTACTGAATAAGAATCTTTCGATCCTTTCGAACTTTTCTTAGAAATGAATGAAGTTTGTGTCTGAGAAGGTTGAGATCAAACCTGCAAAAGAACAAAGGAATTGTTCAAGACCAACGACAACCTGTCTGATCGATTTAAGCATCGAGAAGAACAAAGTCACTACAGTCAATCCAATCCTAGTCCATCACAGTCCACCTAGAGTCTATCTTTTAGGATCTAGTTTTTTCTTTTCATTTTCATTTCCATTCAAGTTTTCATTCAATTCAAATTTGTAAATCTAAGTGTCTTTTGTACACAAATTTTGTCTTATCAATGAAAAGGGATCAGTTTACGTTCCAATCATGTTTACACTCTTTCCCTATCCTTTCTTGTGAAAGCACAAAAAAAAAATCAATCGAAAAAAAATAATAAAAAATTAAAAAAATGATGATAAAAAAAATAATAATAATAATTGGCAAAGAAAAATGCATTCATCCTTTCATTTGCTCTGCATCAGTCAAAGCTGGGGGCATCCTAAGAAGCACCATCAAAGGGGAAGTTTTGAAGGGTAATCATGGAAAGGATCCAGCAAAGAGTACGCAAGACTTCAAACAGTACTGAAGCAAAGCCGATTGAAGGGGTTAGGGCCAGAATGGTTTAGGGCCAGAATGGTTTCTCCGAAAACCCTGGAATGGAAGATGCTCCGACAGAGAGGTGTCTGAATTTTGAGCTTAAAAGCGACAAAATAAAGAAGTTATGTTTGGAATTGGGTTGGGTCTGCACGAAGTCGCAATGCTATCCATACATCTCAGAATCAAGTTGCCTCGAAATTCTTTATGGAGAGGTTGCTTCTAAGCAAGCAAAAGGAAAAACGGGACAAAAGGAACCCCTGGTCAAAAGGAAGCAAACAAAGTAAAAGAAAAAAAAATGGGTCAAAAGGAACTTCTGCATAAAAGAAGGAAATCAAGGACAAAGCTACAGGAAATCAAGTTGTCAAAAACGGGTCAACTGCTAGCTCTCCGTTAAATTCAAGCCCATCAAGGGTAGATGACAAATCATTTCAGCCATAAGGACAAAGACCAAGCGGCTGCTCACATTTTGAAAAAGCAAGTTAAAAGAAGCAGTCATTTCCACAAATTGGATGACAACAAACACCTTGAAAAATCAAGCGCCAAGCATAGCACAAGTACAAGTGTCCTTATAAACAAGGATCATTTCTCAAGGAAGAGTCTCCTCAAAATTCCTTATGGAGAGGAGAACCATTGAGGAAATAAGTTTCAAATTCAGAGGAAGATAAAGTTCAAGAAAAGGAATCAAATTAACCTCAAGAATTCAAACATGGCGAAGCCACAAACTCAAACAATAAGAGCTTCTTCAACACTCAAGCCACTCAAGTTACCACCACAATGTGGGTATTCAAAACTCTTTGTGATGAATACAAGTCAAATTTCAGTCAACTAGTGGTAAAACCACTACAACAACAAAGTCAGATTCGCCTAGGGTCATCACTATCATACGAGCTCGAGTCAATAAGTTGATTCAACATCATCAAAGTCGGGAATGAATCCCGTAAAGACATCAAGCTGGGAAGAAATCCCGCGAAGAAATCAAGTCAGAAATGAAGTCTGCATCAACATCTAGTCGGGAAGGAATCCCGCAAAGACATCAAAGTCGAGAATGAATCCCGCAAAGACATCCAGTCGGGAATGAATCCCGCAAAGACGTCAAGCTGGGAAGGAATCCCGCAAAGACGTCAAGCCGGGAAGGAATCCCGCAAAGACGTCAAGCCGGGAAGGAATCCCGCGAAGACATCAAGCCGGGAAGAAATCCCGCGAAGAAATCAAGTCGAGAAGGAATCTCAAAGAAACCAAATCGGAAATGAATTCCACAATCAGCATTAAGGCGAAATTGAATTTTGCCCCAACAGTAAGTCGAAAATAAATTCCGCACCAAGACGGAAAGGAATTCCGCACTAACATAAAGACGGAGATGAATTCCGCACCAGCCGAGCACGAAGTTCACATCCCTGAAGGAACTACGAAAGACCTGATTCTCCCCATCCCCCGAAGAGTTCTTGGAGATACGTAGGCAGCCGCAAAGGCACGGTCACAAACATAAGTTTGCATCATGAAAAGCATTTTCTCTTTGCCAATATAAAAAATAAAAAAAAATAAAAAAAAAGAGAAGAAAAGAAAAATAAAAAGCTGGAGTTGAAAACCCGAAAGGGCGGCTTCAGGCAAGAATTGAGCCCGCTAGGCTGAAAACCCGAAAGGGCGGTCTAGGCAAAAGTTAGGGCAAAGAGCCTGCTAGAGTCGAAAACCTGAAAGGGCGGCTACTAGGCAAAAGTTAAGGCAAACAAAAAGTGCTTTCATGAATTCTTTTAGAGAGACCATTTTTGTAGCATAAACAGCAAAGTATGTCCTTAAAAAAAAAAAAATCCCTTTCAAAGGTCTCCTTGGGAGTATATAAATCATTTTTTCCAGGAATCATTGAGTTCCTTCGAGTCACAATTCACTACAAGAAAAATTTGAGTCTCTAAATCGAGTGTCCAATGAGTCTCTAAAATCAAGTCTCTGTCACCAGCGGTCATTCCACAACGAGTCACAAAAATCGAGTCATTCTCAAAAGTTCGTTTTGAAAGCGTCACTCTTTGAAGTCATTCCTCGAAAAAAAGAGAGAGAGGAAAATGTCAATTCAATCCCCGGGGTTTCCCAAACAACCCTAAAAAAATGTTAAACATAATCGTTGAGAGATAATTCTTTAATACCTCGTCTCCACTCGGACCATCGTTTCTTC
This sequence comes from Jatropha curcas, assembly GCF_041381405.1. NCBI lineage: Eukaryota > Viridiplantae > Streptophyta > Magnoliopsida > Malpighiales > Euphorbiaceae > Jatropha > Jatropha curcas. The sequence continues at coordinate 7,807,553 of NC_143154.1, forward strand.
GATCGTTTCAGACGACCGATGTCATCCACATTGTTCGTTTCCTCGAGTCATATAAGTGGCTTTGTTCTCTTTGATTCCTCAATCGATTGGACAAGTACAACGCCAATGTCTTGAAGTATTCCATGGTCAGCACCATTCTAGGGGTAAGAAGTGATAAGAACCTTCACCATTCTCCCATCACAGAAGTAATCACGGAATTTTTAGTCTTTCATTAAGAAAAAAATTCTATTTCAGCTAATAAGGGCATCAATTCTCTCAAGCAAGGGGCAAAATCCTCCAAGTCGGATTTAGGGGCAAGTGTTAAAAAAAAAAAATACACAACCCAGGGTGAAACCCAACCATCGTCAATCTCTTTTACACAAACCCAGGGTAGAACCCGGTTAATGGTTAACCTTTTCTACATAAAACCTAGGGTGAAACCCTGACCAATAACCAACCGTTTTTCATCCAAAACCAAGCCATTTGATCATTTCGACTTTAGGTGGACCCTAGGTTCTCAAAGAAAAAAAAACAAAAATAAAACAAATCTCTTTTCAAGCCCTCATTAAGAGGCAAAATCTCTTTTCAAGCCCTCATTAAGAGGCAAAACATCTTTTCAAATCCTCTAAGAGGCAAAATCTCTTTCAAGTCCTCTAAGAGGCAAAACATCTTTTCAAGCCCTCATTAAAAGGCAAAATATCTTCTCAAGTCCTCTAAGAGGCAAAATCTCTTTTCAAGTCCTCTAAGAGGCAAGACATCTTTTCGAGCCCTCGTTAAGAGGCAAAATCTCTTTTCAGGTCCTCTAAGAGGCAAAATCTCTTTTCAAGCCCTCATTAAGAGGCAAAACATCTTTCCAAGTCCTCTAAGAGGCAAAATCTCTTTTCAAGCCCTCATTAAGAGGTAAAATATCTTTTAAAGTCCTCTAAGAGGCAAAACTTCTTTTTAAGTCCTCAAAGAGGCAAAAACATCTTTAAGTTACAAACATAAATCCATGCATTTGATCATTTCATTTCAAAGAAAAAAAAAACCACAGCGGGGTTTCCTCCTCTGCCCATCCTCAAAATTTGCTCCTTCAGATAGCCACTGGCTCTCATAAATCATTTTTATGATAGCCAGTGGGGGGCAACTGTGAATACTCAAATTTTGAGGCTCTAAAAGCCAGTTTTCCCGGCCGCGGCGATGGCGGCCGCCCTTAAAGGCGGCGGTAGCTGCTATCGCCTGTGAATACCTAATTTTTTGAGGCTCAAAAAGCCAATTTTCCCGAACTGCAAACAGTCCGGCCGGACTAAAAGCCATTTTGGAAGTTTACCGAAAGTATTGAAACGTCCGGGATGTCGCGAGGATCGCGGAACTGGTCCCGGAATTCCTTTCGGAGGTCTGGAGCTCCCGGAAAAGCCTCCGGAGCGAGAATTAGTAAAACCACCAGGCACGGCGGCCAAGCCGCTGGCTTCCGGCAGCCCAGCCGCCGAGCACCGGCGGCCGAGCCGCCGAGTCTCAGCGGCCCGGCCGCCGAACCCAGCCGCTGAACCCCGGCGGCCCGGCCGCCGAACCCAGCCGCTGAACCCCGGCGGCCCGGCCGCCGAACCCAGCCGCTGAACCCCGGCGGCCCAGCCGCCCAGACAGGCGGCCAGCCGCCGAAACAGTCCGTTTTTTGCCTATAAATAGTGGCCCCGGGTCTTCTGTTTTCCTCACTCTCATCTGTGTTGACGGACGCTCCTTCTCCCCTACGCTCCTTGCGATTCTTTACTGTTTTTCTGCATTTTAGTTTAGCTTTAATTGCTTTCTTGCTTTCTTAAGTGGTCATTAAAATCAAATTAATTAATTTTCCCTTATCGAGGAGCTTAACCTGGAGTTAAGAAGCGGTCGACGATTAAATCAGGTACATGAACTAAACTCTGCCTATTTAATTTTAGCATTTCATACATTCTTCTCTTCTACTCCTAATAACTCTACAACTGCATAAACACATTCATGTCATCAATTAGGCAAATAAACTGCCTCAATCAAATATGATTAAGCTTAAATACCCGGTTAATTAATAATCGTGGTATTAATGCTAAATCCGACAATATCGGCTAAAAAGACTTAGTTAATTAATAACTATGGTTAATTGCCTTTATTTCGAACAGTCCGGCTTAAGTCCAATTAATCAATAATTGTGGCTAAAAAGCCTTAATCAATCACGTTTTGACAACAAATTGCCTACAATTAAATCAACCACATTTTGGCAACAAATTGCCCACGGTTCAATCAATTTTTGGCAAACAAATTGCCTATAAATTAGATTAACCACTTTTTAGCGACAAATCGCTTAAATCAGAAGCTTTGGCAAAATGCCTTAGAATTAATCAATCTTTTAGCTAAAAGCCTTCAAACAATCATTTTGGCGACAATCGCCTAAATCACATCAACTTTTGGCAAAAATTGCCTAAATCCATTCATTTTGGCTAAAAGCCTTAAATCAGTCATTTTGGCGACAAACGCCCGAATAATCACTTTTCGCAAACAAATTGCCTAAATCTTTTGGCTAAACGCCTTCCAATACCAACTTTTGGCACAAATGCCTTAATCACTTTGGTGACAAATCGCCTAACCAATTTTTGGCAATAAATTACCTAAATCACATCAATTTTAGGCAACAATTGCCTAAATCAATCTTTTTGGCTAAAAGTCATTAAAATCAACATTTTTGGCATCAAATGCCTAAAAATCAATTTTCAGGCAGAATGCCCAAACAAAATGCACAAAGCATACACACACTCATGCACAAAGCATAGACACACTCATGCATAAAGCATCCCCATTCAAAGCCCTCTAAAAGAGGCCTATCGAACTACGTTGACTTTGATCTTCCATTCAAACGGAAGTACGTAGGCACGTTAGGGATTTAACCCCGAGCGGCAAGTCGAAATCACTTAAAACATTTCATTGGTCCAATTGCATCATATTCACCTTGCAAAGCATTTACATTTAGGTTAGTTAATCAGCATGACATGGTCTCGGGATCCACCTCGGGTTCGCAGACCATGCCTTAACCATTTGGGTTAATTAATCTAGTAACTAGGTTAATTAAAATTGGAGTCACTTAGGGTTTTTTCCTAGTTTACCCTAAAATAATTAAACAAGGTGGCGACTCACACATCACGTGCATTTTTTCCTTAGTCACATGCATCCATATGTATTTGATGTTTTGGGGAGGGGTTCACAACCGTTTTGGCGACAAATAGCCCAAACATCAATTTTTGGCAATAAATTGCCCAATCAAACACCTTTTGGCAACAAATGCCTAAAACAACAAATCAATCAATCTTTGGCACAAATGCCTAAAAAAATGCACGAAGCATGCTCACACTCATGCATGAAGCATACCCCTTCAAGATGCCTTTGAATAGGCTTTTTTCGAACTACGTCGGCTTTGATCTCTCATTCAAACGAGAGTACGTAGGCACGTTCGGGATTCAACCCCGAGCGGCAAGTCGAAATCACCAAAACACTTTACTGGTCCAATTGCATCAATTTACCTTGCAAGGCATTTACACTTAGGGTAGTTAATCAGCATGACATAGTCTCGAGATCCACCTCGGGTTCGTAGATCGTGCCTTAAACTTTGGGATAATTAATCTAGACTTAGGTTAATTAAAATTGGAGTCATTTAGGGTTCTTTCTTAGTTTTTCCTTATAAAAATAAACTAGGTGGCGACTTCATAAAACACACACGTGAGCATACCTCGTTCTAGCATAATTTTGCCTTCGGGAGAGGGTTCACAACGGGTACTTCCGTGATTGCATGCTTTCCGCTAGATTTCCTTGTTGATTTGCAAGAGTATTTGTTAATTGGCTAGGGTCGTATTATCTGGTATCAGAGCACTGTGGTTGTGGATTTCAATCTATCCTAGGGTTAGGGACTTTAAAAAAAAAATGAAAAGAAAAAGGAATTTTTGTTTAAATTTTGCTGCAAATTCGCATTGAAAAAAAAAAGGATTGTTATTCGTTTGACCTAAGAATTATATGCTAGTAAACTATACACTTGTATGAAGCACTTGAGAGTTGATTTGTGACAACGTAAGATTGTGCACTGAAGATTGAATTCTTATTCTAGCACTGCTATAGTTACATTCTGTTCTTGGGAAAATTTTTCTTGAATACTTGCTTTGATAATTAGATTGATTAGGTCCATAGTTAATTTTGCTTTATAGTGAATTAACTTCATTCATCTTGTCCAAAATTGTCTATTTGTTGATTCTTGTATTCTACTATTTGTTTGTTTGGAACAATTAGAGCTGTAGTAGTTAGGAAATATTGGATTTCACACATTCAGAGAGAAGCACGCCCGTGCCCGCCTCTGGAAGTCCAGGCGAATCTGCAGGCTGGAGAAGCACGCCTGTGCTACCTCCCTAATCAGCCCGTGCAAGCCTCTGGAAGTCTAAGCACGCCCGTGCCAAACCACAGCACGCCCGTGCAAGCCTCTGGAAGTCTAAGCACGCCCGTGCCAAACCATAGCACGCCCATGCACGCCTCTGGAAGTCCAAAAAAACCTACCCGTGCCATTCTAAGCACGCCCGTGCCTTGCCTCTTATCATTGCTAAAGTGTTATTTGCTTGTTCCTACACTTTAGTTTAGTAATTTCTAGCAATACACCTTTCTTATTCTTGTATTGCCATTCAAAACGTTGTGATTTCTTGATAGAGTTTGTGCATTACTTGATTATATTATTTTCTTTCCTAACTTTCTTTTGACTTTTGGAGCAACTTTGGGATTCTGAAGTGCAATTATTCAAGTGGAAAGAGTGGTAAAAGGCTGGAGTGAAACCCACATATTGTGAAAAGCCAAATAAAGAGAGAAACACATGAGGGAGTGATAAACTAACCATTTCCTTTAGTTTTGTGTTTGCAATCTTATTTCAGGATGTCTGATTCATCTAGAGACAAGGATAACAGCCCTCTCAAGGTTGAAGACCCAAAACTACAAGCCTTTCTAGATGCTTTCTCTGGAGAGATGGGACGAATCACTAGGCTTATGGAGAGTTTTAATGACAGACTAGAGATTCAAGAACAAAAGACAGAAAGACATGACCCTAATACCACAAGGAGGGGTGCAACCACTTCCAAAGAGCACTCTAGACAACCTTGGCATGAAGAGTATGAAGAAGAGAATGATGAATGGCATAGAGAGCCCTTGTGGGCAAGAGGAGGTAGAAATAACAGAGGAAGAGGAAGAGGGATTGGTAGAGGCCGTGTTTACAGAAATGAAACCTACTATGGGGAGGATGAAGAAGAGGTTGATACACCATTAGATGGTAACTTGGGTAACATCAAACTCAAGGTGCCACCCTTCAAAGGCCGAAACAATGCAGACGAATACTAGGAATGGGAGAGGAAGGTTGAGATGATCTTTGAATGCAATAGGTATACTGAGGAGAAAAAGGTGAAGATTGCCACCTTAGAGTTCCAAGACTACGCTTTGTTTTGGTGGGATCAACTTAATCAGAGTCGAAGAAAAGTGGGAAGACGACCTATCCACAATTGGGAGGATATGAAGGAGGTAATGAGAAAACGTTTTCTTCTTGAACATTATTTCAGGGAGTTGCATCAGAAGCTTCATAGACTCATCCAAGGAGCCAAATCAGTAGAGGACTACCATAAAGATATGGAGATGTGCATGGCTAGAGCACACATCGAGGAGAATGAGGAGGTGACTATGGCTAGATTCCTAGGTGGCCTTAATAAGGACATAGCTGATGCACTCGAGATGTACAGGTATGATTCCATGGAGGATATGCTGAATATGGCTTTGAAGTTAGAGAAGCAGAGAAAAGGAAAGAACACATCATATAGGGCTACCAACAACAACAGCAACTCTTGGAGTGCTAAATGGCCTAAAAGGGAGGAGAAAAAGGAGTTTCAAAGTTCTACACAAAAGGGGGCAGATTCGGTGCCTAAGGCATTCACGCCTAATGCTCCAACTTATTCGAAAGGATCAAGCTCCAATACTCCTAGTAGAGACATTAAATGTTTCAACTGTCTTGGGAAGGGCCATATATCTTCTCAATGCCCTAACAAGAGGGTAATAGTGATTAGAGATGGATACACCTATTCTGAATCTGAGGATGAAGAAAACCCAATGCCGCCACTTGAGGACTGCAATGATGATGATGAGGTTGATGAAGAAGCTTTGCAACCCGAGATCGGTCAGTTATTAGTTACCAGGCGAGTTCTCAACATGCAAGTTCAAGAGGAGAGCTTAGAACAAAGAGAGAATATCTTCCATACCAGATGCTTGGTACTTGACAAGGTATGCCTTTCGATTATTGATAGTGGAAGTTGCACTAATGTAGCTAGTTTGAGCATGGTGCAGAAATTGGGTTTGACATGTGTACAGCACCCGCGGCCATATAAGCTTCAATGGTTAAATGATATGGGTTCTGTAAGAGTAAACAAGCAGGTGAAGGTGCCATTCTCCATTGGATGGTACAAGGATGAGGTCACTTGTGATGTAGTGCCTATGCTAGCTGGGCATATTCTTCTAGGCCGTCCATGGCAATTCGACAGGCGAGTCCAGCATGATGCGTACACTAATCGGTTCTCCCTTACCTATTTGGGTAAACATGTGGTTCTAGCTCCTTTGACACCACCAGAGGTCTATTTGGACCAAAAGAGGATATTAGAAAGTGAGGGGCAGAATTGTATTCAGGGGGAGGAAGAAAATAAAGATAAAGAAAAAGAGGGAAAAGATGCCAAAAGTGACAAGAAACAATTGAATGGCCCATCGGTGAGTGATAGATCAAGAGAGGGAAGAAAGAAACAAAACATATATGTAAGAGAGAGAGAGATCCGCAGCAGTGTTAGTGAGGGTGGACCAATCTTAATGATTCGGTTTAAGGAAACTTTGCTTAATTTGACTAACATTGACACTTCTTCTTTGCCTTCTAGTTTTGTTTCTTTGTTGCAGGAGTTTTCTGATGTGTTTCCTGATGAAATGCCTAGCGGACTGCCACCCCTAAGAGGCATTGAACATCAGATTGACTTCGTGCCTGGAGCTACAATTCCTAACAGGCCAGCTCATAGGAGCAACCCCATGGAGACTAAGGAGTTACAGCGCCAAGTTAATGACCTGTTGTCTAAAGGATTTGTGCGGGAGAGTATGAGCCCATGTGCAGTTCCTGTATTACTTGTGCCTAAGAAGGACGGATCTTGGAGGATGTGTGCTGACTGCCGAGCTGTCAACAAAATCACAGTTAAGTATCGCCATCCAATTCCTAGGCTAGATGATATGTTAGATGAACTGCATGGTAGTAAATACTTTTCAAAAATTGATTTAATAAGTGGATATCATCAAATTAGAATGAAGTTAGGTGATGAATGGAAAACTGCCTTTAAAACTAAATATGATTTATATGGGTGGATGGTTATGCCATTTGGTCTAACTAATGCACCTAGTACTTTCATGAGATTAATGAACCATGTCTTACGTGCTTTTCTAGGCAAATTTGTTGTGGTTTATTTTGATGATATACTGATTTATAGCCAATCTATTGATGACCATATTGAGTATGTTAGGTTAGTATTGATAACTTTGAGAGCTGAAAAGTTATATGCTAAGCTACATAAATGCACTTTTTGCATAGATAGGCTTGTTTTTCTTGGTTTTGTTGTGAGTGCACAAGGCATTGAAGTTGATGAGGAGAAGGTTAAAGCAATTCGCGAATGGCCAACTCCTAAATCTATATTTGAGGTGAGGAGTTTCCATGGCTTGGCAAGTTTCTATAGGAGGTTTGTGAAGGACTTCTCTACCATAGCAGCCCCACTCACAGAGGTGGTAAAGAAGGAAGTTGGGTTCAAATGGGGGGAAGCGCAACAAAGGGCGTTTGATACTTTGAAATCTATTCTTTGTTCCGCTCCTATTTTGGTTTTACCTGACTTTGATAAAACATTTGAGATTGAGTGTGACGCTTCTGGTGTAGGCATTGGTGCAGTATTGATGCAGGAGAGAAAGCCTATTGCTTATTTCAATGAGAAACTCAATGGAGCGCAACTCAATTATTCAACCTATGACGAGGAGCTATATGCCCTAGTGAGAGCATTGGAGGTATGGCAACATTACCTTCTACCCAAAGAATTTGTCATACACACTGACCATGAGTCTTTAAAGCACCTCAAGGGACAAGGTAAGTTGAACAAGAGACATGGTAAGTGGGTTGAATTCATTGAATAGTTTCCTTTTGTGATTAAATACAAGCAAGGGAAAGAAAATATTGTGGCTGATGCACTTTCTAGGAGGTATGCTTTAATTACTACTCTTAATGCTAAGTTGTTAGGATTTGAGCATATAAAATCCTTGTATGTTGATGATGATGACTTCGGTCTTATTTGGAGTGCATGTGAACATGGGGCCTTTAACAAGTTCTTTAGGCACGAGGGGTTTTTATTTAAGGGAAATAAACTTTGTATACCCAATGTTCTATGCGTGAATTGCTTGTGTTAGAATCACATTGTGGGGGACTTATGGGGCATTTTGGGGTCCTTAAGACATATGATATACTTGCTGAACATTTCTTCTAGCCACAAATGCGTAGAGATGTAGAGAAATTGTGTGGTGTGTGCATAGCATGTAAGCAAGCTAAGTCTAAATCTATGCCTCATGGCCTTTTTATGCCTTTACCTGTACCTACTTTGCCTTGGACTGATGTTTCTATGGATTTTGTGCTTGGATTGCCCAGAACAAAGCATGGTAGGGATAGTATTTTTGTTGTTGTGGATAGGTTTAGTAAGATGGCACACTTCATTGCATGCCATAAGAGTGATGATGCTGTCCATGTTGCTGAGTTGTTTTTCAGGGAGGTTGTGAGATTGCATGGGGTGCAACGCACCATAGTCTCAGACCGTGATGCCAAGTTCCTTTCTCATTTTTGGCGTGTTTTATGGGGTAAGCTTGGTACAAAGTTGCTGTACTCTACTACTTGTCATCCCCAAACGGATGGACAGACTGAGGTAGTCAATAGAACTCTTGGTACTTTGCTTAGAGCGGTGGTTGGTAAGAATCTGAAAACCTAGGAGGATTGTTTGCCTTTCATTGAATTTGCTTATAATAGGTCTATACATTCTTCTAGTGGTTATAGTCCATTTGAGCTTGTGTATGGTTTTAATCCTTTGACTGTACTTGATTTATCTCCTTTGCCTTTGAGTGAAATTGCTAACTTAGATGGTGAAAAGAAGGCTGAGTTGGTCAGAGAGATACATGCTAAAGTCAGAGCTCATATAGACATGAAGAACAAAAGCTATGCTGACCGTGCCAACAAGGGAAGGAGGCGTGTGGTATTTCAACCTGGAGATTGGGTTTGGGTGCACATGAGGAAGGAGAGATTCCCAAACCAAAGGAAGGGAAAGCTTACTGCCCGAGGTGATGGGCCTTTTCAAGTGTTGGAGAGGATCAATGACAACGCCTACAAGATTGATTTACCAAGTGAGTATGGCGTGTCTGCTACCTTTAATGTTTCTGACCTTTCTCCATTTGATTATGATTCAGATTTGAGGACAAATCTTTTTGAGGAGGGAGGGAATGATACGGGTCAAGGGAGCAAGATGAACGATCCTATAGCTCTACCCGTGGGACCAATCACAAGAGCTCGTGCAACCAAGCTACGAGCAGCCTTGAATGCATTTACTCAAGAACAAATAACATTGGAGCTTCAAGATCATAATTATGCAAGATGTGAGATTGAACTTGAAGAAATGCCAAAGCTTGTTATGGTGCTTGAGGCGTGCAAAGAGGCTGCCCATTGATGCATTCTACATGGTTCTATACTTAGCCAAATTTAGGAGGATGTTATTTTATTATGAGCTTAAGTATGGGTTGTGTAGGGCCTCTGGCCCATTTGTCCTGTTTTTGTTTAAATTCTATTAGTGGACTTAATTAATTATTGTAAGGCTGGTCGGGCTTATTTTCCAGAGTTGGGCCAGTCCTAGATTAGTTAATGTTTAAGTCAGGCTTATTTTAATTAGTTAGCTTGGACTTGTATTTAATTAAGCCCATTTGGGCCACATTAGGTTTAGGCCTGGGCTAACTTAAGTTAATAGCTAAATTAGGCTTAGCTTAGGTTATTTATATTGTTGTAAGAGCTGCACGGTAGCCAACATCATGGAATTAATCAAAAACCAACGTGTTTTCTTTGTTCTTCAAGAACAGACCGTGTTCTTCATCCTTGCATGAATAGAACCGAATCTTCCTTAGTAATTAGGCTTGTGAGTTCTACAAGATTAATTGCGCCAAGAATTTCAGAGTTGTTTTCAAGAGTACTTGAAGGTAAGTTTCTAATTCTTGTTCTAAATTCATTATTTTTCTCTCTTCAAGAGTGCTTGGAGGTTAAAGGGATTGACGGGTACTTCCGTGATTGCATGCTTTCCGCTAGATTTCCTTGTTGATTTGCAAGAGTACTTGTTAATTGGCTAGGGTCGTATTAAAGTTAAGGCACGATATACAGGATCTAATAGACAGTGGGAAGATTACCAAACCTTCTGAAAGGAATAAATCGAGCACAAAGAATAATCCATTGCCACAATACCAGTATAACTATCCACCCCACAAGTCTCAAACGGGTGGATCGGTTAATGCAATTGGGAGTGGTCTGCCGGAAGAGCTGGTGTTGGCAGAAGCCGAATGGGAGGAAAGGATGTGTGCCATGTTGAACATCTGGGATGATTGCAGCAGTGAGGAGGAAGAAGAAAGAAGGCCTGTGAAAATTGAAATTGAGAAGAGCATCACAGTCTAGGTAGGAGGAATACCGGATAATGAAGATGAGCAGATTCTGCTGGCGATTCAATAAAGTTTGGCTGATCAAGCATACCAATGGTACTATAGCAGTGATGAGGAGGTAAATGAGGTTGGCATCCAGAGCTTGACCCGAAGTGGTCGTGTGTATAATCCAGACAACAATGCTCAGTCTAAGGGAAAAGGAGTTGTCAATGATGGGATAGGGAAGAAAGCAACAGATAGGGATGAAGAGCAGCCCAAGGAAAAGAAGAAGGAAGATGAAGTGGGAAAGGTGCAAAAGAAGGCTACTGAAGTGGGTGAGAGTAGTCAAAACAAAATACAAAGCCGCGTAACAGCAGGTTCAGTATTGAGTCAGCTACAGAGGACTAAGGCTGACATCTCACTATGGGATTTACTGATAGCCTCAAAGGAGCACAGAGAGTCTTTATTAGAGGCTATGACATTTGTTAGGGTTCCTGCCAGAATCCAAAGCGTGGATATGATCAATGTGTTACAACGCAGGATTGGCGAGATCACCTTCTTTGATTCCGATCTTCCCTCGGAAGGAAGGAATCACTTCAAGCCTCTGTACATCCAGGTTGCTATTAATGGGTGAGAAACCCGCAATGTGATGGTGGATAACGGGTCGGCATTGTGTGTGTGCCCGCTGAAAATGCTATCCAAATTCAAGATTGAGGAGTCGGAACTTGAGCCGTCTAACATGGTAGTTAAAGCCTATGACAACACCATGCGTAATGCTAGGGGAACTTTCAGGGCAAAGATTTCGACGGGGACTATAGAAAGTTGGGTAGATATAGTCGTCTTGGATATTTTGGCCAATTATGCTCTACTATTGGGAAGGCCATGGCTTCATCCTCTGGGTGCAATCCCTTCCACATTGCACAGAAAAGTTAAGGTTCCTTAGGGCACTGAGGTGGTAACCATTAATACGCAAGAAGATTTGAATGTGGCGGCTGTAGAAGGTTTAGAGGCGGCTGTGCCTTTATCTAGTTTTCAGGTGGCTGTGATTGATGATGCTGTAATTACTGAAAACAAAAGTGCAGTCAACAGGATGAGCCCTTTTTCTCGTAAAATGATGAAAAAGATGCAATGGAAATATGGCAAGGGGCTAGGCCGAGATTTACAGGGAAGGTTTGAGCCTGTGCCGTCATCACATGGACAACAAGGTCGACGTGGGCTGGGGTATTCAGAGAATAGAAAGAAGGAGAAATATGAAGTCCAGTCTCTGATAAAAGAGCCAGGACTGAACAAGATTTTCTTTATCCCAGAGGCTTCAGGGGAATTTCAGAGCAAAGGAAAGACCTATCCTGGCCTTGAGATCTTCATGACAGATTTTGATGAGCAGCTGATCAAGTCTCCTGAGCCTTCCTTCGAACAGTTCGTACAAGGCACACAGTTCATGGTTGGTATGGTTCAAACAGGCAGTGGCATAGAATGGTCACAGAAGATACCTGAATTTGAGGACTTCCTTGGGATTGGGGATGAAGCTTCAAGAATGGTGCAGGAGCAAAGGGCTAAGGAAAGGATCCTCCAGTCAATACTAGAAGCTGAAGATGCTGAAGAAGCTGAGAGGAAGGTGATGAAGATGACAGAGAATGAAGAGGCAAAAGAAAAAGTTGCCCCAGAAGCAAAGGAAGCTCCAGGTGCTGATGAAGTGATTCAAGCTATAAAGGACATCTGTGATGAATGTATTGAACAAATTATTAATCCTGTTTTTTGCTTTTCTGATTATTGTTTTAAGAACGATTTGGATGGTTTCCCTTTATTATTTCAATCAATGGAAGTAAATTTTGACTACTTGTTTTATTGTTTTCCTGATTGTCACGTCCATGGCATTGATTATACCACGCGCATATTTGACATAAATGCATTGCATCATTTTGCATTTAACCTAAGCACCACCGAAGATCCCAAAATAATCGAAATTAGATCGGACTTTAAGCCTGAACTTAGACAGGATCTCCAAGAATGTCTTAAGAAAAATTCAGAGGTATTTGCCTGGAGCTATGCCGACATGCCAGGAATCGACAGGTCAATCACAAAACACTTCATTCCTACCGACCCGAGTATTAAGCCAGTAAAGCAAAAGAGGAGGCGGGTCAGACCAGAGTGGCAAGACAAGATCAAGGCTGAGGTCTAGAAGCAGTTAGATCAGGATTCTTAGAGGTAGTACATTATCCTGAGTGGTTGGCAAACATAGTCCCTGTGCCAAAGAAAGATGGGAGAATAAGAGTCTGTGTTGACTACAGGGACTTAAACAAAGCCTCGCCCAAAGATGACTTCCCACTTCCACACATAGATGTTTTAATCGACAGTGCCGCTGGAATGGGATGTTATTCTATTATGGACGGATTCTCCGGATACAACCAAATCTTGATGGCCTTAGTTGACAAGCATAAGACTACCTTCACTACTGACTTTGGGACTTTTTGCTACAGGGTGATCCATTCGGACTGAAGAACACCGGGACAACATATCAGAGAATGGCAACAACATTATTTCATGACATGATCCATAAAGGATTGGAGGTATATGTGGATGATATGGTGATCATGATGAGAACACAGGAAGAACACACGGAGATGTTGGAAAAGTTCTTCACACGGGTCAAACAATACAACTTAAGACTCAATCCCAAAAAGTGCGTATTCGGAGTAACGAAAGGGAAGCGGTTAGGTTTTGTTGTGGGACCTAACGGGATTGAGGTCGACCCAGACAAAATAAAAGCCATTCAGGATATGGAATCGCCAAGAACAGAACGTCAGGTGAGAAGCTTCTTGGGAAAAATCCAGTATATCAGCAGATTTATTTCTAGGCTATCCATCACATGCGCTCCGATCTTCAAGCTACTTAAGAAGAATCAACCAGTTAGATGGAACGAGGACTGCCAGAAAGCCTTTGATCATATAAAGAAGTATGTGATGAATCCCCCAGTGTTGAGTTCGCCTAGACCGGGAGAGCCTCTGATCCTGTACTTGTCGATAGAGGATGCGGGAGTTGGAGCTATATTGGCACAGCCGGACGCTGCTGGAGTAGAGAAGGCCATCTATTACATCAGCAAGAAATTACTGCCTATCGAGGAGAAATATAATTTGGTGGAGAAAACGTGTATGGCGGTGGTGTGGTCGATAAAGAAATTGAGGCCTTACTTTGATTCCTTCAGGGTCACTTTTGTTTCTAAAATTGATCATATGAAGTATCTTCAGAGAACACCTACTTTAGAAGGGCGACTGTCCAAATGGCTAATTCAGATGTCCAGTGTGGATGCGGAGTTTGTCACGAAGAAGACGGTCAAAGGTCGAGTTGTGGCAGAGTTCCTGGCTGAAAATCCCATTGTAGATGATGAGTCATGGGAATTGGAATTTCCAGATGAACATTTGTTGTGTGCTGAAACAGGGGTTTGGAAATTGTACTTCGACGGGTCAGCCAATAGAAACGGAGCCGGAGCTGGTATTGTGATAGAGGCACCCAACGGCGAGGTCACAACAATGTGCAAAAGGTTATTGTTCCCAGTCACGAACAATATGGCCGAATATGAAGCGTGTATCATGGGTATGGAGGCTCTTCTTACATCAGACGCTAAGGAAGTCGAGGTGATAGGAGATTCGCTGTTGGTTATCGAACATGCTAACGAGAGATGGAAAGTGGAAGAAGAAAGGTTGAAGCCCTATGTTGAGTACTTGTTAAGAAAGGCGGCACTCTTCGACACGATCACCTTTTTCACTCATTGCGAATACCCAAATTTTGAGGCTCAAAGAGCCAGTCTTCCCGGACTGCAAACAGTTCGGCCGGACCAAAGGCCATTTTGGAAGTTCACCGAAAGTGTGCCAATATGGTACTTGAAACGTCTGGAAAATTACGAGGATCACGGAACTGGTCCCGAAATATTTTTTGGAGGTCTGGAACTTCCGGAAAAACCTCCGGAACAAAAGAATAGCAGAACCACCGGCTTCGGTGGTTCGGGCCGTCGGGTCACCTGCCCCGGCGACCCAGCTGCCGAGCTCAGGCAGCCCAGGCCGCCGAGCGCCGAGCTCCGGCGGCCCAGCCGCCGAACCCGACGGCTCAGGCCGCCGAAACAGTCCGATTTCGCCTATAAATACAGCCCCGGTGTGACCTTTCAACACACTCAGTCTGTGTTAACGGACGCTCCTTCTCCCCTACGCTCCTTGCGATTCTTTATTGCTTTTCTACATTTTAGTTTAGCTTTAATTGCTTTCTTGCTTTGTTAAGTGGTCATTAAAATCAAATTAATTAATATTCCCTTAACGAGGAGCTTAACCTGGAGTTAAGAAGTGGCCGTCGATTAAATCAGGTACATGAACTAAACTCTGCCTATTTAATTTTAGCACTTCATGCATGCTTCTCTTCTACTCCTAATAACTCTACAACTGCACAAAAGCATTCACATCAATCATTAGGCAAATAAATTGCCTCAAGTAATTAAATTTAGGCTAAACGCCCGGTTAACCAATAATCGTGGTGTTAAGCTTAAATCCGACAATATTGGCTAAAAAAAAGCCTAATTAATCAATAACTACGGTGAAATTGCCTTTATTTCGAACAAATTCGGCTTAAGTCCAATTAATCAATAAT